>NW_008824373.1:2033921-2042907 GCF_000699105.1 Pygoscelis adeliae | reverse complement strand
GAAATACAGAAATAAGGATGATTCTGACTCTGCTTTGCACAGCTGAAGTCAATAACATTTTGGATTTAGGCAGGAAGTTTGACATAGTTGTAAATGCAATTGTAAAACATGTAAAATGCAATCAACTAATGTTAGATCCGATAAAAAGAAAAAAATCAATCTGACTTCTGCAAGGCCATAGAAAACTTTTATACCACAATCAATTTGTCAGTGCTTGTATGGCCCTAAGCATCAGAAAAGACTGCCATTTTTTCATTTAAAATATAACTGTTTATTAGGACCGTGATTCCTGATTTCAAATTTATTTCTTCTGTGTTGCAAGTGCATTAGCATCTGATGACAAAGATATTGTATAATCCCACCTCTCAGACACCGGCCACTGGTCTTCTTACTGTACAACTGAAGGGTTTTTTGCCTAAGGCTACTAGCAGAGCTGCATTATGAAAGACAGATGAAATGCCATGGGGAAAACACAGTTCCCACCTTTCTCATTCCGCCCACTGTGGAGCTGGCACTTCTCACTGCAGGTGTTGCCTTTATGGCATGGCTACTAAACACAAGGATGCAGAAGTTGATCATCAAGACAGATTTCCTGCCAAGCAAGACAGCGGTGTGTGCAACCAGCACACCAGAAAATAATATGTGACCATGGAGTTTATAAAGAGAGAAATTTAACATAAATCTGACCCAAGGCACTATAGCAAAATTTAACTAGGCATTCAGATCCAAACTGTGCAAATAACATCTCCCTGGAGTCACAGGTGTGGAAATTGCATGTCATTTCTGCACTACAGGAAATAATTGGATTATTATAGTATAGCACTGTGCATATCAACTGTTATTTGTTTTATTCTTTTATTGGAACTTTGGTCAGTGTTATGGAAGATCTGCAGTTCAGCAGAAGGAATTAAATTAAAACTATTTTTGTTATCACATGATTTGAGTCATTGTACAATTAGTGAAAGAGAGTCATACTTTACAGAAATTTTCCCAAACAGATGAGCATTGTTTGACAGAAATTTTCTTTGGATTTATTTTCATTATTTATTTCAGATTTATTTACTATATGTATATAAATACACACATAACTATGGACATGCATATCGACCCACACCATTACATTTAATTATATAATTATTGTCATTATCAATCTGGTACTATGCTACATATTTTACAAGAGAAATTGAGCATAATTACTGTTAATAATTTCTCATATTGCTTGGACAAATATATATAAAGAGCTGGTTATAACCAGCAAAGAAAGCAGTGAGAAAGTAGAAAATGTTTCACACTGCCTAACAAATACAGTTGTGGTTCCTCTCTGGTTTGATGCATGAATAGAAAGTTTATTTGCTTAATTTCTCAGAATGCATAGTTTAATTCTTACATGAAAAGAAAATGGCTAAACTGTTGTCTAACTAGGCATAGCAGAATAACACAATATGAGGCAGAAACAATAACAGAAAGCCAAGTCCCACCCATTCTATGCGAGTGCTCTACCAACTTGCCATATGCTGCTTTTTGCTTAATGAATATTTGGAAAAGTGAGACAATGTAGACAAATATGATAAATGGACTACCACACTGTAGATATATTTTATTTGGAACATTCTTCTGGGGAAACGAAAAGAAGAAAAAAAAAAAGGAAATGCAAATTCTTATGCCCATTAGGCAGAGAAGAGAATGCATCTCAACCCATCTCCTGTGTCTCCCTAGGACATATTCTAATCCCTGAAATTTTCATTATATATATGTATATCCTTTAGTTGGAAAAGATGAACAGAGGAATGCCTTAGCATGGAATATGTGTGAGAGAGAACATTTAGCTGCTTATACCTTTAAAGAGGCATTCCTTGAAGCAGGTATTTTGTGGTTTAGAGAATTTTGCTGAGAGAAACCAAGCAAACAAAAATTAAAGAAAGTGAGCATTTACAGGTATTATGTGGTACCAAAGTTGATGGGTTGCCTAAGCAACCTAAACTGGCTGATAATATCTTTTGAAGATCTACAGTTTTCAGTCCCTGTGTGACCCATTAAACAGAATATGAAACAAATCCACATGAGGCCAAGGAACAATCAGGGCTTCATACCATTGCTCCTCTGAGCAGCCCCAGAGCCAGTGCTGGCCGAGGTCTGAGCAGGAGCACGTCCCAAATATTTTTTCGGAAGTATCTTGTAGCATTAAGGTAAAGCACTGAATGAGTAACCTTTCCAGATGATATCTAATGTTCAGTTCCAGATATCTTTTTGTGACTCGTAACTGCTCTCTTCCATTTCAGTTTCTTGTAGGGCAGAGGTGCAGGGTTAGGGCTTCTGAGAAAATGTTTGCTTTGAAGACTGCAAAGACACTTTTTCTAGTGTTGAAAGGGGTGCAGGCTGCTGTGCCCTTTTGTGGCTGCTAATGAGAAATCTGAAATAGAGCTTGTAACTCTAATGAGGTTTCAATTAAAAAAAAAAAAAAACACAGGTTAAAATATTAGAGGTTAGAGCTTTTAAGGGAGGACAGGTCTTTCTGTTGACTTTATCAACTTGCTAAGATAACCCCCGAAAAACTACTAATCAGAAAGTACCAACTGGTGTTAGAATTGTTAAGGAGGCAATCCTGATACAGAGAACAATGAAGCTGCCACAATAATAAATAAAGCTTCCTGGTTTAGTCAAGTTCTTTTATATTCCATCTGGAAGGTAGTCAGTGGTGAAACTGTAACTAAGTTCTGTAATGTATTCTAAAAAAATCCTACTTTACTTTGCACATTATAAAGGCAGACACAAGCTACACTGTGATTTTGTAATGTTATACAGACTTAAAATTAAGTGCCAAGAAATTTCTCACTCATGGGAACTAGAAAAATCAGGGTAATAATGATAATTAGGGAAAGTATAATAAAAAAATAAAAACTGAGTTCAGAGGACATTTGAACAACACATAACTGTGCAGGAAGAAGATGGATCATACTTGTCAATGGCAGAGCAAGTTTCTACCAAGTATCTATTGGCTCTGATGGGTGCTTAAAGTGAAGAGCACTTCTCTCTTTTCCAATGAAAAAGAAACATGCATCCCTAAATAGTCAAAATTTAGATACCTGAATCCTAGGTTACAGTCCTAAACACACCTGTTCAGCTGTTGTCTACTCTTTCCTAACTGACACAGAGTGTACCCTAAAGCTTCATAAGTGACAGGGTGTTTTATTTGTAGATCACAGTCATGACAGAGATAAGCAATGGAGCAGGTCCCTGGATCCAGATACCTAGACAGTCCTTTCTCCTTGTTATCCAAGAGGTTACAGTGGTTGTACACGAAATGCTTTGAATGCTCCCCCAAGGGGTTAATCTCAAGACAGAACATGATGATGAACAATTCTTTATTTTAAAACTAAAGAACAGAGTAACCTTTCTAGCCTCTTTAAAATAGCCTAGAGAAAATCTTTCCTCAGACCAAGAGGATACAAAACCATATATCGCACCAGGAGTTTTCTGAACATTAATAAAGAGGATATTTTGAAAGGGTTATTTTTAATTCCTCTTATTAAAGCTGTATCACTAGACAGAAGTGAATTCAATGATGAGAGAATGGAGGGAGGAAACATGAGTTTTTTGAGATGGAATGACAAAGGTTTCTCTTTATCCTCCCATGGCCATTTCTATATTTTATCTAGAGATAATTTTGTATAGAATAGGGAGACAGTCCTAAAAGTAAGGACCTATGACCTCTTTACTCTCAGGGTAAGGACCTGCTCAGAATTAAGAGAATCACCTGTTCTCTGGGTTTTCATATTTTTCATAATCTTGAATTCTCTTCACTACAGCACTTAAACACCAAGAAAAAATTGAAAGTCCTGCACTAGCTTCCATTCCACTCTCCTTATACCACTCTCTGGTAAGAAGAGAGATATGGATTTGAATTTATTCAGATGAAAAAGGGATATGCATTCCCATTCCTGGAATGACTGCCTTATTGACTAGCCTATTATATAAAGAAAAGAGCCTTTATTCATCATCTGTTGCTTTATAACAACTTAGTTGAAAACAAGCAAACCAACAAACAAAAAAGGAACCAGTTTCAAGTATTTGATCAGTCTTGAGCATAGTTGGGAAAGCTTCTTTGGGAGACCTAGTCAGGAGAAAATAAATTTAAGACTCTCCATCTATAATTAACTAGATGACCGTTGGTAACTACATAATGAGAAGCATTGTGGTGCCGTTCTGAGGTTCTGAGACCCCTGATGTTGAACAGACCCACTAATAGGGTCAGCCATCAAAGACTTCATTGCTAGAATTTCCTAAGAGTTAAAGCTAAAAAGTTGTAAAAATTCAAGGTTAAATCCAGTTCCCAAATGGATGGAAATGGAAATGGAAATTCTGAAAAACAAGGTCCCAACTTGTAGTAAAGGAAGCTGTCTTTGAATATCAGAGAGCTGAGTCCGGTTCAATAGTGTCTAATGCAACCAAATTTCAAATAACAAGAAAATAGCTATAGGAATGTGGCAAATCAAGGTTTCTTCCTAAGCAACAAGCTTTCAATTTACTGCTTAGCTAAGTAGGGCAATGAAGTAACCACACTTTACACCTGAAGCTATTCTACTTCTTCTATTTTCTACAATGCTACCGGCATTAATCAGTTGCATGGTTAAAATCATTAGGGAAAACAAATCAAACATTACTTTAAATGGAGGCTAAATGTAAAATTTATACATTACACATCTCTTGCTATAGCTTTTACACTCAGGTATGTCTGAGGCTGCATTTCAGTGAAAATTGATCCTACTTTTATACGTATGTGAACCTATTATCTCTTTTAAAAATATTGTTATAGCAGTGACTCAAAATCATTAGTCCATACTTTCTCTTAGCTATCTAATATTGTTGGTGGTCTAGGGATCTGATCTCAGTTTGAGCCGGTTTAGGTTTGGAGATATTTTTCTGTGCTTGCCTTATTGTTTGTTTAGCCCACTGGCATGAATAAGCAGGATTTTCCAGTGCTAGAAGCATATGTACCAGCAGAGACAGCTTGCTCTTATTGCTAAAAGTCAAGAAATAAGGATGCCTATTCTCTGAAGGCTAGCAAGGTTTTTAATTAAATTCTTTTTCAAAAAGGCAGAAAGGCCTCAAAGTAAAATAATATGTTGCAAATGGTAATCACAGAATTGTAGTTCTGTGTTCTCTACAGATACATCAACAGTAATTATATAAGATCTTCAGACGTGTATTAATCATAACAATGCAGTCTGAGGAACTGGGGGAAGTCTCCAGCAGCCAAGGAATGAGTAATGCCATGGATTGAAGTCCCTACATGGGCAATCTAGAAAATATAAGAAATCTGATTTGGGGAGGGCTTTAATTAAAATTTCTCCCACTGAGGAAATAAAAGGTTGTTGTCTGTGTCACAGCTGACCAAGGATCGTTGCTTCACTTTTAAGATTCTGCCATCAGCTCCTGCTTAGAAGTAAGAAATCATCAGAAACCATCAATCGAATGCTGGCAAAACCACATGTGAAACACTGATTCTGTTGCACCTGAACTCTTAATTCTCTGATGTGTTTTCTATCATTGATCGTATATGGTGCCTGTGGATAAGTGTAGTATCCATGAAGTTTGCTAACATGGGGTTGTTGACTTCCTCTTGTACAATTCCTTTTCCCTGAAGAAAAGCCTGAAACGATACAGACAACCGAATGGACTTCAACAGCATGCTTTTGATGTCCACAGATTCTGTGCCATCAGAGGAGCATTACTGAACAGAAGTCCTCCAGCTGACGGTTACCCGGCCTCCTCCAGCTGTGCCTCTTCTAAGGACAGGATTTCTTGCCCATTCCTTGCCACAGAAAGCTGACAGCCTGTTCTCAAAGCAGGTGAGAGAAAACAGAAAGAATATATTCAGTGACTGTGGAGTAGATTTTGAGCAAAACTTTGGTTGTCTGTTCAGTGCTGTTGTGGTGTGCCTTGAAAACATTGGGAATTTGGAGGCAAGAAAATGAAATGGAAAACATTACCAACCTACTTAATGACCAGCTTAGGTTCTGTAAATCCCTCTTCAGATTGTGACAGCTTTTGTCCATTACTGATGTGGTGTAGATTAAACCAGCTGAATCAGAGAAAAGAGAACAGGATCTGTAGGCCTCATCATCAGCTTTCCTAGTGAAACAAGTTTTCTATGGCAGAAATCATATGTTTTTTTTTAACAGCTCAGGATTCTAGACAGAAGCTGATGTGGCAATAAGCCAATGATATTCTGTGTTTAAGGTTAGTCATAACGGCCTAAACAGCACATAAATCTTAGATGGTCAGGGGTTCCTTACATTTCTCTTCATTGTGGATTACTGTTTACTGATGCAACTGAAAAAGCATCTTTGTATAACACTAGAAGTATGGTAAGTGTTGTTTTGTAAAGCTGCAAGCTCCAATGTCATTAAATCATAGTAACAAGAAATGTTACTAAAATTTCATGCTTCAGCAATGTGTGAAGCAGCAGCTTGGAGTCTGAACCGTGCAAGAGTTTCTGTATAGCTGGCTTATTGTGACCTATCTTATGTATGACGTCTGACTGAGTATGCAGAAATCTTAATGCTAATAACCAGTTCTTTCTTTGCTCTTAATTTATGGTTGAGTTGTACTGTTTTCTCTAGGGCAGAAGAAGCTTTTTTCTTTTCCCAGAACACAGGAATAGATAAAATATTAATTCAGTGCCTGACTTCCCTGCTCAACTGAAGTGTATATCAGTTCACTGCAGTTAGAAAGGTATACAGTCTGGCAGCCTGAAACTGTAGTGCTTTCCTAGGGACCCTCAGGAACAGAGTGTGTTTTTCAATGTCCATTAGAAAGGTGAGTGCTCAGATCTATACTTCATTTCACTTTTATCCTTCAAATCTGGAAACGCAGCTCTGCAATTACGCTTTTCACTTGAGTAAGAAAACCCGCAAACATTTGAATAAGCTAAATAATAAGTTCTCTATATTTTATATTACCTCTTAACACTAAAGACTTGTATTTGATAAATAGCTTTTATTTTCATGTGGCAAGCACAAGATCATAAATAATAATAATAATTAAAAATGCTTACAAGTCTACCTCTACAAGTAGGTCACAGGTTCAATGCCTCTTAATATTCCTTGAAAAGAGAGATACTTTGGACATTCATTTTCAAATCTTTAAAACACTCCTTTTCTCTCCCTCCTTAAACTTCAAGAAATAAGGAACAATGGTATGTAACTGTCTTCCTACCCTTCACAATGACTGAAATAAAGTCTATTGTGATCTTGTCTTTCCCTCAAATCAGAGAATAATACAACTTTTTTTTTTTTATACTGCAATCAATCTAGCTTTGAGAAAATGTGCTGAATTGTAACTGTCACTTCTAACTTAATGTTCGCATAGTTAATGACCAGGGTTTGTAAATCTTTCCCGCCCTCTGGGCAATATGTCCAAATCTTATGGCCACTAAACACTTAATTTACACCTTCAGGAAGTAAGAAGAAAAGGGGAGCTCAAGGAGTAATTTGTACAGGAAAGTGGCAATGGCTTTTTATCTCTTCATTGCATAATATCAGGCCTGCAGCTGAGTCTCAGGGAATCAAGCAGTATCTGCTGCAGTAGCTTCTATTGACTCTCTTCGTCCCAGAAGGAGCACATACTCTCCAGCCTTGCTGCTAATCTGATGGTCTATGCCTCCGCATGTAAGCTCGTGAGCTGTACTTACCCATGCAGTGTAAGGAGACTACTCTTCTTGATATATTCCTTTTGGGTAGAAACTTCATTATCCACTGAAGATGCCAAATTACATACCTCAAGAGAATGCAGTTTGGCATTCAGATCTCAGCTGAGCTGATAGAGATTGCAGGTTATAAAGTGTAAGTAACACAAAAATGATCTGGGTGTCGTTAAGAAATACTGAACAAAGAAACACTATTCTACTGTCATACCGTTTTCAGAGGGTAACATAACATTTAGTTAAATTAAAGCACTTGTTTCCTGCCCTTGACGGATGAGAACTTTTGCCCTGCCACCAGTTGGTGACCAGCTGATGTCCTGGTGCATGAAGATTGATTGCTTTTAGTTCTGTGCAATGTTGAGTCTTACAAAAGGTTAATCTGATTTTAGGTTTACATTGGAATCTCTGCTAAATATTATGTAGAAGTGAGTTCCTTAGGTTAATTCTCTCTTACAAGAATAACAATGCCAGTTTTAAAAGTCTCGTTTTTAAATGTCAGACTAACATCTAGTACCTATTTTATAGAAATAAGTATACCAGAACACATGATGTCCTTTCACTATATCTCTTTTTTTTTGTTTTCTGTTTCCTGGTCTAAATTATCCTAAATTCTTAATCTCTACTTCCAGAAGATACACAGCCTGCTCACTCGCCCCTACCCAGTCATTTCTGTTCTCCTGCAGATCTTTTATATTCACACAGTTTTCAGTCTTTCCATAATGATGTGACCAAAACTGAAAACAGTATCCGGGGCATGTCTTCATTCTCCAATCTGTAAAAATGCATAGATCTTTTCCACAAAGCCCCATTGTGTGACGTTTTTCTCACAGCGCATTCTTTCCAGGAAGTATTGTACCAATGTAAAATTAAAGTATCATGGTTCAGACCTCAATTTTTCTACCTGCAACTAGAAATGCATGAAAGTATTAATTTTTTTGTGTGTGATTATTGATATATAAGAAATGATAGTTTTAATGCATACAGATTTTCATTGTTCTGTCTTATTTTTACTTATATTTTGGAATAAACTAGGGTAAAAAAGGGACAAAAAATTAAGGTTATGGATATTTCATGCATCCTGCTTCTGTTGACTTTGGCTTAAAAGTGTTGCCTGCTGGTCTGGACAAGGGACTGAGTCTCAAAAGTGGCCAGCTGGCTGAATACCTTAAGGGACTAAATCCCATTCACATAACTGTTTTCTTTCTGAAGTAGAAACTGGCAGATTATTATGATAATGGATGAAAAGACACTGCAATATTTTAAAATAAAAAAAAAAATATT
>NW_008824373.1:2030674-2033908 GCF_000699105.1 Pygoscelis adeliae | reverse complement strand
TGCTGGACTGAGAGTCAAAATTATTTTTCCCTCCCATCCCCATCCCTCCCTGCATGAAGTTTGAGTAGTCTGATTTTGTGTGGGGGGACTCCAGGGGTTTGGAAATAACAGAATTTATTGCCACAAGCAGTGGGAAAGTTATAAGGTTGCAAAGCTTCTGGTCTGCCTGTCACTTCTTTGACTGAAGATTTCAGGCTAACTGAATCTGTACTAGAATAGATGCTATTATATTGGTAGTACCTGAAGACTTTGATAAAGCATCATGGACTCATTATACTAGGAGTCCACTCACATTCATGGAGGAAACAAAAAAGTCATTTCCACACAGAAATTACAAGGGAAGTATAAAATGAGAAAGAAAAAAAAAAGAGCAGATTCAGTAATCTGTCTTGCCTGCTCAATGTGTTAATAGCACATAGCACCAATTCATCTTTTTGTTTGGGATTGCCTTATTCCTTTCCATGGTTCCCAAAAGGAATTCATCAGAGAGCTAACATGGGCTATTAAGATACAGAGACTCTCATGTGAGTTCTCCACATGCATCTGAATCATCCCAGTTCTCCGGTGGTTGTAGCGCATTGTATATGACAAATAATTTTATGTTAACTGGGACCTACTAAGTCTGATAAATTAGACGTACTTAATACACTTGCCTTAGGGAATATATAAAAGATAATATGTTTGTAGTATTTTTGAAAATAATTCCCAGTTCTCAAAACTCTGACATAACAGTTTTCTTTAGTTTCTCCGGCAATTGGATGTTTTTTTCGCATGGCTCTAGTTGCAAAGATCTCGAATGGGAATAAGAAAGCACAGATTTGTACATCAGCAATTATGGAATGCCACTAAGCTGTAATCTTCCTGAAAGAAAAACAGATGAGCAATAAGCATTTGAATCTAGTCTACCTGACTTTTTTCTGCTAAACACCTTGTTGGCATGCACAGACAATTGCTGGGGAAAACAAAAGAAAAGAAAAAAAGACAAAAACAACTAAAAAACCAGGATAATCCAGAATTTACTCTTAAAGGCCTCACAGCCTTATGAATATGTATGACCAGCTCAACATACACCAGAGGGGCTGCCAGCAGTGTATGCATCTTAATATGGTAGATCAAGGAAGAACCATTTTGACCAAGACTACTTGATAGCTTTCATTACAATCTCCCTAGAAATTGAAAAGTATCCTTAAGTCCACTGCAGTGTAACAGATCACTCAATCAATCTGGGCTTGCATTTTTGTGTTAAGATTTAGTTCTATAGATTTAGATCTATCTGTTGTTATTCTAGCCACTACCCTTAGATTTTTTTAGACATTCAGAGATACTTATCCTTTTCTCTCCAAAAGTTTGATTATGTGTCTTTAGAGAAAATGACTGAAATGAAAGAGCTGTTGCAAGCAAACAAGAAAATATTTCCTAAATCTTCTTAAAGACAATCCCTCTTCCTACTTTTTTTAACAGAAAATCTCTTTGCTGTATGTCTTATATTTTCTCTTTTTTCCTTTATTTTCATTTTTCTTGGAAGAAAAATGACAAGCAGAAGTTAAATTAAATATATTAATTGTTTCTAACAATGACTAATGACTGGGTGGAGGCTTGTAATTAACTGAAAAGTTATTTCTTCAAGAAATGCAGCTAAAAACAAAGGGATCTTTTTAAAGCCAAGCTTCAGGACTTGATATCTCAGTAGAGTTTTGGTGAGCCTTAAATGGTCTGTGGATTGTATATAACCCTTTGTCAGTATTTCACTTTACTATAGCTATTCTCCTCTTCCAGAAATTGTGCCAGTCTAGTGTTCTCCCACTACAAGTTAAGCTATAACTTCTTCTACAAGTAGATGTAAATCAGTGAAACCATAATTATGGACTGGTTTTTGCTATGTTGTTTGTTTTTTTTTTTTTTTTTCTGTAAGTGCCATGTTGTCCTTTTTTGATACTCCATATTAATGTGTTTTTTTAATATTTATACTTTTGACTTTTTTTTTTTTTAATTTTGTAGTCTATAGTAACAAAAGTAATTGAACCTCAGGATTCTTTCATTGTCCTCCAAGAGTCTTTCTGAAGTCCCTTGGAGAAAGTTCAGTGTCTTAAGTATTGCCAGACAACAGCTCAAGTTCAAAAACACAAAGAAAGCAGGTTTTCCAGATGAATTCTGCAAGCTTAATCTTGAAAGATATTTTATCCCAGTAGTTTCAGTCCATTCTTTACTCTCATTCAGAGATTATTACTGATATATCGACAGACTGTAAAACTACAGGCTTCTAGTAAATGTAAAAACATTCTGTACAATACTGCTCTCTTGGTATATTTGCATTAGCTACAGGCAGCTTTTCTCCTAAGTAGACCTCATAAATTACCAAAATACTTATGTGGAAAACAGCTCTGTTGTGCTATTAGGAAAAGATGGGGAGCTGAACTTGATGAATGTGTTATCGTGACATGAACATATCAAGTGTTTGTCTTAGCATGCCCTTTATTTGAGGTAATGTGACATGTACCCTGTGAAATAGTAGGTGGCTGGTATGAAAAATATCTTCAGATGGAAAGAGTTCTCAGACTTTAACATATCTTCAAGAGCTCCTTCAACAGCCACAATTTCATGGGCTAAGTCTTGCGTATTTCTGCCTGCCAGATACAATTAACACAAGGCTTTAGATGGGAGAAAGGCAGTGGGCAGTGGTACCATGCTTTAAATGTACAAGATTGAGGCCCTGAAGCGAGAAGAAAAAGGGAAAGTGAAAGAGTTATAGTCACGTCTAAACTGTGATATGCCTGCCTAAGATGCTAGTAGCCCAGTTCTTCTGTCTTTCACGCTGATATGAAATATAAGTGACTGCACTGGAATAGAAAAACAGTGAAAAGCATGATATAGGCACGTCTTCACTGGGAGTTAGAGGCAGTGATGAACAACCACAGGTTAGCATCCTGCTTTAAGATTCCTCTTACCTAAAAAGTCAGACAGCAAAACATATTTGAGTTGCCCATCCTAAATGATGCTGCATGCACTTGTACATGCTGTATATAACATAATGTTACATACTAGATGCTGTTTGTTTTCGGTGGGATGAGGGGTAGAATCAGAAGGGTAAAAGTGAGAAAACTCGTGGGTTGAAATAAAGACAATTTAATAAGTAAAGCAAAAGCCACGCACGCAAGCAAACCAAAACAAGGAATTCATTCACTACTTCCCATAGGCAGGCAGGTGTTCAGCCATCTCCAGGAAAGCAGGGCTCCA
>NW_008824373.1:2013341-2030581 GCF_000699105.1 Pygoscelis adeliae | reverse complement strand
TCGTGGGCACCCCCAGCCTACTTGCGGGTGGGGTGGGGTGAGAAGCAGAAAAGGCCTGGACTCTGTGTAAGCACTGCTCAGCAGTAACGAAAACATCTCTGTATTGTGACACTGTTTTCAGCACAAATCAAAAACATCGCCTCATACTAGCTACTATGAAGAAAATTAACTCTATCCCAGCCAAAACCAGCACAAAAACACAAACCCAAAAGCCTATAAGAGAAAAATCAGATCTTGGAATTCAAGCCTGAATGCCTATTTCTTTAAAGTATTCAGACTGTTTAAATAAAGTTACTAACCCTTTGCTGGAAAAGTCAAACATGACTTTTAATTGCCCTATCAAGATGTCTTGCGATCATCATACCAACTGAATTTTGAGACAAAATCTTTAGTCTCAGGACTACTTTACTATATTTTAAAATTTGTCCTTTTAAACAATCCGTCTTATTCTTTTAACAACACCAGGAGATTTAGGAAAAGATGAGGAAAAAGATCATATTCACTAGACATATTTACTTCTTTATGTGACAGAGCTACATTTATTTAGAGAGCATGGCCCAGCCACTTGACCTCTCACAGATAGACCTTGAGGTTTATGAACCAAAGAGAACAATTAACAACTCAACTGCCTATAATAAATTAGCAACAAATTGAATTGTTATAATCTGCATTTATATTATAGTCAATATTTCCAACTGCTGTGTTCCAACTAAAGTTCTGCAATATTTGCAGTATAGTTCCTTATGCCAAAAGCACTACTCAACTCTTACATGCAGAGCAGGCAATGTGAGGAAAAATACAATAAAAAATAAAATTCATAAAAATAAAAATAGAAAGTTTCAGGGTAATAGTCATAATAGGCTAGTACTGCATATGATGAAATGCATTATCTGTGCCCTTGGAATATATCACAGCTATGCAAGACATTAATAACCTCATGCATATTTCCTTATGATATACAATGCATCAAATAAATCAAAATGATTTTTCTGTGATAAAGCCAGCTATATTATACCTAGAGGTAGTCAATTAAACAATAAGACATGACATTGGGTATATTGCATTAATTCATCTTGAGCTCAGTCATGAAAGGTGTTGAGTTATCTCTCTCAAGCTTTCCCCCACCCACTCCCAGGACTTTAAGTGGAAGCTGAAGCTATTCAGTACTTCACAGGATTAAGCCCCCAATAATTTGCATTTTGATTTGATGTATTCTTACAGAATTTTTCCAGGTACTTGGGTACCAGCTTCCATTCAGTGCCTGGTTTTGAGTGCAAGATTATGAATTGCCTTCAAAGCATTAATCACTCATCTTTACGTTTGGCTTGAGTTAGAGCTATATATTTCACAAGAATAAATAAAGTTAAAAATATGAGATATGTATGCTTGTCTGCTTGCTTATAGCTACTGAAATACTTATAGTTCCAAGGCAAGGGAGCAAAGATACATAAAAAACAGGATAAGTATGTGTGAGACTGTTTACCTCTTTTTCTAAACAATCTCTTTTCCTGATTTTTATTGATACATATGTATGCACATGATATGACTGCTGATATGTATAGCTTACCTTGCTGTAAAACTAGGGTGAAACTGGATCAGATCTCAATTTACCAGAACAGCCTGTTTCAATAGCTAAAGGGCTGGAAAGGACCATGGGAATTTGTCTGAAGGAAGAGATGTACTAGTGGTCTGAACAGAAGGTAGCTGCACCTCTGTGCCCTCATCATTTAATAAAACAGTGGCTATATGGACTGTGAAGTTCCTTTTCTTTTCTCTCTCTTTCCTCATTGTAAGGGAGACTCACCTATTTCTGGATAGAGATGGCTCTCAAATCCCTTTAAGTCCTATGTTGTGTGATTCTGCACCTGCTAATGTAGTTTATACCCTCTGCTAACCAAGCTGAACCTCACATACCTGAGCTCCTTGGTCATAGCGTGGATGCCGGTGGAAAAAACTTTGTGGATGGAATGAAGTTTTCCTGAAAGCCCTAAATATCATTTGTCTATTCAAACAGCTGCAAAAGCTTCAATTCCTTCTCACTATTGATAACTTTTTCTACAAATGGCCTAACAAATGAGACTGGAGAAATCTTATGGCAGTGACTAGAACACTACAGAAAGTATTTCTTGTTACTGTATTCTGTATATTTTAAATATAACATTCTCATTATCAGACTAAGAGAAACTAACAATTAGTTAACAACAAAGAAGACACAGAGGTAGGGAGGAATCCTTACTTAGGAAAATGACTATATGCTTACTTTAAAGTACGTGCTTAAGTGCTATTAAACGTCCAAAGGAAGATCACGGTGAGTGAAAAAGTATATCCACCTGTGGATTATATAACAATATGTATTCTTGCAACTCATTTTAAGAGAAGACACCCGAAGTGTAGTATACATCTCATAGTCCCAGCCCAGAGAAGACTGACAGTTCAACTTCTGTAAAAATAATCTGTATTTATTACGTAATAAATTCAAATAGTTACATCCATATTGAGCCTCTGAGACAATTGCTATGAAATGAGTGTGGATGAAGGAATTGGATCCCCGTGTACAGGGATGTTTTGGCTATGTTCAGGCCTTCTTAGGGGAGTTTAGAAGTCTAAAGAACCTGACCTAATCATTCCAATTTTCACTTTTCTTCACTGCATAAAACAAAGGTGTTGTAAAGGAATGTTTGGATATCTCCTCCAAAGATATCATGAAAAATCCCATCATCAATATCCTATGAATATTTTGATGCTCAGTTTATGAAGCCAATTAAAAAACTTTTAGTTGAAAAAAATCATTATAGAACTCTGGAGTAAATTTGCCAAAATAACAATGAATTTACACATTGTCAAGACATGCCTTATGATACCACAGAAGATAGTGTTAATTACCAGATCTAACACTTATTCAGTAAGCAGAGAAACTCTGTTTCAGCCATTCAAATGTTGCCCATTTATGCCAGCAGGAAATACAGCCCAAGTCCCCATGCTGCCTAAATATATAAAAAGAGAATTACAAGTTCATTAGGCAATACTACCTTTACATCTCAAAGATCAAATAGTCATAAGAAAGAGCTGCAGGCCATGCCAGCATTTCTATTTTGCTTCTCTCCACGCCCTGTAAGATCTTATTTTCTTTTAGTGCTCTACTGTACTGATAAAAAGATAAATTTCTTGTCACTGTCTTTTTTATACAAAAATAAAGGAATTTCTAGTGCCACCTATTGGTACAATATGAAAACATCTAATAAGCAAATTGGCTTACCACATGTAGGCTAGAAAGTGGAAAATGTTGAATATCAGAGGAGGAAATATATCTGTTCACTACGATTTTTTAAATTTTGTCTTCTTTTTTTAAAAACAAGTATTTCAAATATTTATAAAAAGAAAACCAGTTCTGATCCAGTCAGTGCTTAGCAGGAATATAAATCCTCTCTTGCTTCACAAGGTATTTAAGGAATAATAGAGGAGTTTGAAATTAAGTTCATTCATAAGTTCAATTGAATTAGGCTAATAAAGAACCAGCACAGTTGTTGATAAGAAGGGTGAGAGAAGGAGGAAAACTTCTCAGGAATTATCAATGCAAGATAATCAACAGCAAAAGAATGAAAAGTAATAAGCTGTTACATACTGCTCAGTATCGACTTTTTTGATTTCTTTCTGTGGGATGCTTCCCCGACTACAGAAGAGTAGCCAATAAAATTCAAAACAGTTGCAGAAATTAAGCAATCATTAGTATCTTGCAAGGGTTTCATGACTCCAAACCACTGCTGACTAGCTTTTAAGATTCTAGTCATAACAGCTATTTCTTTTCCCTTTACAGTCAAAGCAGACACAGTGCCTTCTGAGGGCAATTCATCTCACCAGTTGCAAACACCTTATCTTTGGATGGAAGGAATTACCTTCTTGAGATAACTATCTTTCTCCATTGACCACAGAAGACAACTAGATTACTAGTTTGGACTAGACATGTAACTCTGAGATAGCTAATGGCAGATGAATCCTACTGCTGAGATGCAGGTACGAGATTAAAAACAAAACAAAACAAAACAAAACCAAAACACACCACCTTCATTAAATAAGGTATTTAAGTACCTTAGGTACTAAGTCCCTTAGTGCCTAGGTTCAATAATGGGAACAGCTCTACCAAAGTCAATTGAATTGTTCATTAAAGACATTGGAAAGGAAAAGGAAATATTATTGACAGCAAGTTTCAAATTGTTTCCATTTAACAAAGTTCAAATTGGGCTCATTTTCATTTTCCTGAAATCATTAACGACATGTTAATCAATGTTTGTATAAACAGTTACTAAAATATTTACTGAAGTCTCTTTTTAGTAAACAAAACCAATTTCATCAACCTTTTAAAAAACTTCTTTTACTTTGATTTTTACAAATATTGATTAAATTTTGAAGTAAGAATCATGATAAACAACATATCTGAAATAAATCTATGCTTGCACAGGATATTTTTGTTTGGAACCAAAGCCAGATTTTAATGGAGGAAATTTTCATGAGAGACACTTGGGTCATCTCTACTATTTATACTCTTGAAACTCAGCATTAGTAAATAATTTTACTAAATCAGGATCTGAACCTAAAGTTCTATGTAGGAATTCATATCTGGAAACAAGCCCAATGGTAAAGCCAATTAATAAGTATTTCATCCACTTGACATGGGAAGGACAAATGGAATTCACACAGTAAGTTAAGAGTTTAAATTCTGCTCTCATTTTTTCATCTTACTTTTCATAAACCAGCTTTGTCCTTTGATCCTCATTGAGATTTACCTGGTCACCTGCTCCTGAAATACAATGATTCTTTTGGTTATTTAAAATATCAGTGTCAGAAAAAGAGCAAATGAAAAGGTACTACCAGAAAAGGAAAATTTATAACAGAGAACATGAATTAAGAGAAACCCCCAGGTTGGAGGTGGAGAATGTGGGCCAGAAAGTCAAAGTGGAAAAGTAGAGAACAAGAACCAGACTGTTAGAAAGAAGCAGAGCTGGAGAATAACAGCCTGTTTTCTCTCCTGCTAAAGTCAGTGGGGAAAGTCCTATTGACTTAAAAAGGAAAAGATCAGACCATCTTTACAGCATGTGTTTATTCTGCTGTCGAGTTGGTATTCATGCTTCTATTTAAGTCTAAGTCTATGACGTAGTGCTCCCTTCATTTTATCTAGTGTCTCCTTCTCTGCATTCCTCTGTGCTTTTTTTTTTTCTCCTCATGGATGCTAGCTATGCTGAAATCAGTTATACTGGTGCTTGTATATTTGATTAAAAGACAGTTGTCTGAGTTATTTGAAGTTGTGCTAGGAGAAAGACTTCATCGTTCAAGGGTTATTATTACTCTGTCTCACACTCTATTTCTCTCCTAAGGTACTACAGTGCCTATAATGAAGTGAATCCAAATGACTACTTTGAGACTGGCAAGGAACCTGACATGCACACAAAATATTCCTTTAACATTGGTCTGAACTAATCATCCAAAGGGATTGTCTATTTCATTTATGGGATTTCATTCTCCCATGTGTTTTTCTCCTAATGTGATTGTACTGATGCAAAATCAGAAGCACTGGTAAAAAGGCTGGCATACTTTCAGTCTGCAGGACTTCATGATAACTCCAGAAAGGCTGAACTAGTCTCTGGGTAGTAATGGGGGCAGTCTGATGGAGTGACAGCAATGTGGAAGGCATTGGCACCTGTAGGGCAGATTCCCGGCTGCATCCCTTTTTTCACTATACAGATGCAAGAGGGTGTGGGCTCCCCTCAGTAGGATGTAAAGGAGGTGCACCTGTGTGGCTGCTTGGCACTTAAGTTTCTGTTCCCCTTGTACTGATTCAATTATCACAAGGAACAGGTAGCTTAAAGCCTCTGTTATGAAGTACTAAATCATAATTCTGGGTAGAATTATGCCTATATCTGAGGAAAGGTTTTTCAGCTGACTTGTACCTGCAGTTCTGAGCATGTAACCATAACATGGGTAGGTTTAATGTAAGGAAGGATAAGAGTGGTACAACCCTCAGCTTGGGATGCTGCTAGAACAATCAGCTTAAGCCACCTCCATCCCACAGGTAATAGTGTGGGTACAGGTAGCTCTACCAGAGGATGTTGGCCTTGTTAGCAAAAGTACAGAACAACATAACCACAGAGCTTGGCACAGGGCAATCGGGACCTAACCTGAAAGGATCCAAATGCTGGTTAACCTCTTGATGCCCACTGAAAGAAGAGGCACTAAGCAATGATAATGTAAGTCTAATTGTCATGATATTTTTGGGTGGCCAGTTTTAAACTTTGTTCAAATCACCTTTTTTTCCTGCTGTCCTGCTGAAGATGTAGTATAAAAAATAAGCATAATCCTACTGGAAACCTTAGCACATGACTATCCACATCTAAGTCCTCCATAAGCTTTAAAATGATTGAACAAAAGGATGTTGAATTTCCGCTGCTTTTCAGTATGTTCTAAAGCTAGGATTTCTGACCACATGCCCTATCCCTCCATTGTGTTGACATATAGTGCAATAGGCAGAGTAGGGTAGTCTAGATAATTAGAAGCAAACTATTAAGACAAATTTGTATGCTTTTGAAGGCATACATACGAGAATGTATGCCATGATATAAGCTATATGGAGAAGATTGGTGAGTAGTGGCTTCACATTGTTATAAATGGGTCTGTCTATCAGACAGACGTTTCATCAGGGGAAATTCACATCTCAGGAGGATAAAACAGTTTTTGTATTGCTGCATTAGTTAAAGAGCATTGACCCAAGAAAAGAGGTTCTCAGTATGAACAACCTACTTAGGACACATAGACTAAGAAAACTTTGCTTCTAATTTAAAAGCAAAGAAGAATTTTCGTTCGCTCCTTTCTTTGCCTCCCACAAACACTATAATAATTCATTCTATGAGGTTTTTACTGGGTAAAATACAGTTCAAAAGATTCCAGAAGAGCTTCAACAGTGGAGATATCCTCTGAGAGGACCGCTAAGTCCTAGGCTATTTCATTTTTGCAGTCCATAACCACTCTGAATACAGATGCCTAGATGTGGTTCGCCTTACCAAGGTTAGAACTATAGGAACTTTTCAGTGCTGCAGTTCACTTCCAGACTCTCTTTTTATTGTAAAGCTCTAGGACAATGCTAATGGCAGGTGTAGTCCTAAAACTGGGTCAAGACTAGGTCTCTGTACATTACAGAGAGAGTTCACACATACTAAGCTGAGAAAGAAATTTAGTATGCTTTCAAATAGTACTTGACATTTTTCAAACTTTCTAATAGTTTTCCCAGTGAATGTTGAGTTCAATTGATTTTACATATATCAGCATACTGGCGGCACCCTTCCTTTCCCCACTATAAATAGACACACTCTACTACGCAACCTTTCAGCCTATCAAATTACAAACTATCCCCTTTTTTTTTTTGGAAAATTTGTGTTTCAAATACATCAAAAGACAAAAATCCTGTGGGAAAATTATGCCCCGTTCCATAACTCCTTTTGTCGCTAAATAGAACCTTAAACCTCTTCAATGCCTTTATAAGGAGCTTTGCTTCTCAGATGCATTAACCCACCCACTTCCTCTCCATATCCTATTGTCATCCCCTTTGAGGTTTATTTCCCTGTTTGTCCTTTTCAAATGCTAGCATTTGTAAAAAGGGTCTTTCAAAGTCATTGTGCTCAAGCCTTGATGGCAAAGGGTCTTCTCATCTATACAACTGCCCACATTTCTTTCACTCTTTTTGAAAAAGAATCTAAAAAATAAGAAATATTAAGCTGCTAGAATGGACTTTGTTTTAAAGCAGCTTCTTTGTTTCCCTCCAGCGGTTTAAAAAAAGGATGTTTTCCAGGGAAGGGGTTCCTCCCACTGAAGTTGACAAGAATTCTGCCTTTAAAACAGGTGGCAGTAGAAGTTGGCCTAGGCTGGTTTGTACAGCTCAAAGAGGTGTTGTATAACTATATAGTCCAAGACAGATCTATGCAAAAACTTCATGGGAAACAATAGGAAAATATTGATCTGTTCTTTTTACAATAGAGAAATGGAAATAATTGTACAACTATATAGCACTGGCCCATTTCTTTACTGTATGTAAAAGCCTGGAAACTCCAGTGTGTATGCTTGCAGGAGCCAGGTCAAGTATTTCATAGGTTGGATTTGCAACTCAGGTAAAACAGTGTAAATCAAGAGTAATTCCATTACAGATAATTAAGTTAGTATACCAGTATAAGCCCGGAAGAAGTGTGTGAAGATTGAAACCCTGTAATTACATTTGTTTCCAGAACAGATAGAGCATCATCGATATTTAAAAGGACATTGTTCAATAAATTAGTACTAAATGAAACACTGCAAAGAAAAGAAGCTTAAAAGATATCATCTCTGTAGACCTGTTTTAATAATTTTTTTTTAATTTATTTAAACTTTGCCTTAAAAATATGGAAGCTCAAAACCACTAACAACTAGCACAATCTGACACTGTCACATCCCCAGTTAATGAAAAAACAAAGCCAAGAAAATTCATACAGGTTAATAAATGAGTGAAAATGCAAAGATTTCAAACTTTATTTTTGTTTTGTTTTTTTAATCTTTATATATTCTTAATATTAAAAAAATATTTTAACAATGTAGTTTTGAAGTTTCAAATAGGATTTCTATGAACCTTGAGTGGGTTTATTACCGTTTGTGGATTCTTTGTAAGTTATCTCCAGGGGATTTGAGTGTCCAAGGTTAAAAATAAATGGCTCAGGAAATAAGCCTGAGCAGACAGTAAATGATAAAAAGTGAACACTGAAATAGCATTCTGTTCCAAACTGTTGTTATTGAAACAAATATGGATGTCTGATTAACCAGAGAGCACCAAATTATTCTCTGAAAAATGTTTAACTCTAATAAATCTAATTGCTAGTTTAAGTGAGATAGAGAAACAGGACTTTTTTTCTTAATCTAGAGAGTAACTTTTTTTTCTATGAATTATGAGATTAAAGTAATTTATACTTAACATTTTTTCTGCTTTTAACTTTTATTTGTTTTTAATCTGATAGCAAGGTCATTAGTTCCCAATAACATGCTAACAAGGAAACAAATGGAATAACAAATTAATGAGATTTATCTCAAACTAATTAAACAATAAGAAATATTATCCTTGCTTAATAAGAACTTTTCAAGAACCTACACCTTGTTTCTGCAACATACTTTAACAAGACTAGCCCAGTTTTTAGTTCTAGTGTTTGGTAACATTCGATCACTGACTGGCAAATAATTTAAAGCTTCCATTTTTAAGAGCCTTCCTCCTCTTAAGTATTCCCTTGCTTTAGATTTTCAGTAAGTAATCATTGTTGCAATTGTCCATTACCCTTAGTTCACTAATTATTTCTCATTGTCATTCAGGTGTTTTAGGTGACTGGTTTATATCTAATAATTTTGCTGTATGATAAAAGACATTAGATGTCATCTTTGTCAACTTCCAGATTAAGGGATAAAACTAAGGAAGGAACTTTTGGATTAAAGGATAAATTAAGGAATAGTTACCTGGGCAATGAAATCGGTGAGTTGGCAAAATATGTGGATTTACTAGCTTTGGTTCTTGGACTTATTTCAAGACTAAAGGTGAATGAGTCAAAGGAAGGGAAATATTATCTTTGTGTTTTCTTAACCCCTGGATTTATTAGAAAGATAACCTGCCATTGGAGAAAATTTAAAGTAACATCATGACGTTCTAATTTGCACCATCTGTTGATAATTGCCAATTCCCTAACATGTCAAATGTGAAAGGCTGAGAGGACGGAACAAAGATGGAGATGTTTGGTGCATGCCAATCATTTTTCTTTGTAACAGGGGGAATCTACAGCAGCTGAAAAAGAACTTGAAGTACTTCAGGAGCCATAACAGAAATAACAGCATGAGCTACTAAATTGTCACAAAACATAAATGAGAGAGGAATGTCTGTCTCCCTATACTTTGCAATAACAGTCACCGAACATCTCTACTTTGCATTTTTTCTCAAGGGTGATATTTAACAGAATACAGCATATGAAAATAGAATATGTTATTTCTCAGTCCTGAAGCTATTACCTTGAGTACACAAGTTTACCTGCTCTTGTGAAGAATGTGCCTGGACAACCAAGCATCTCTTCTTGGATAAGTGTAACTGGAAATGATGCTATCTAGGTTGTACTTATTTGTAAGGCCTCCCTACTACCAATCACTGTTGTTAAACAGCTGGGGCCAGATGAATCAGTCAGATGACCCAAAATAAGCAACTTTTAAGTAAGAGAACAATATTTATAACACTGTAAATTAAGTTATATTAGTTCTCTCCATCATTTTTTTCTCAGGCTGTGGACAGACACTCAAGAAGGCTGTAATTCCAGATGTTACTTTCCTTCAGCTGGAGGGTACAGTCTTAAAGCCCAGCGAATGGACTAGCTCCCATGAGTACTTCCTAATCTGTTTCAAACAGAAATCATCTGGGTTAGTCTGAAGAGTTTAAATAAGAAGCACCCACATAATTCTTATCATTGGCACAGTTCAGAGGGTAGGACCTCTGACTCGTGGGCACTGAGGAACATGTTTTGGGCCCTTCTACTTGTAAGAACAAGTATTAATCTTCTCTTTGTCCAGCCTAATCATATATTCTGAGCAGCAGAAGCAGCTAGTATGACTGCTAATGTTAGTTTAAAAAAAAAAAAAAATCACTTTTGAAGAACATCTTTACTAGCCAAAATTCTGGTATTTTCTAAAGGAACTCAAATTTAGTACTCTTTAACAATCAGGATAGTTCTTCAATATGCTTGTGGCTTTTCTTAGTTGAGAAAAGAGGTATATTAGACTTATAAGCAAAGAAACATACAGAATCTGCATGCTTTTAAAAAAAACAAAAAACAACTCTGGAACTTTCTTATTCCTTGGTGTTTGTGTATGTAAATGGTTTTATGTCTATGTATGAACATATACAAGGACTTTAACTATATCGCAGAGAATTAGACTGATGATATAGATATAGAAATAAAATTAGACTCAGTTGCTAAAGTTGTTTTATATTTCTGTATGATCAACACAATTTATAGCAAAAAGAACTTGACTCTGCTGCTGTAGCTGCTTTGATAGCTCTGTATCTGTGAGAGGAACTCTGGTTTAGAAAAGTTTCACAACTGAATATCATGTAAATACAGTAAGAACTATGTAAACTGAAGAAAAATAATCATGTTAACAGCTTAAGAGAGTCTTGTACTAGGAAACATATGAATACCTTCCTCATATCTGAAGACAGGGAATGTGAAAGCAACTACTGACAGTTGAAGGTGAAAGAAAATATATTCTTTCTGTTTACTTACCCTTGGTAGAGTTTAAATTGTTTCAAGATGAAAGAGTTTTTGTTGGAATTGAGCTGATTTAAATCTGTTTGCTTTGCTGCTGCTCTTTTTATAGCATCTGTAACATTAGCTTCTGCTCAGGTAACTGTTTGCTAATGGGCAATAGACCACCAGCTAATTCCAGAAAGAACAAAGACAGATATTGTACAATCAATATTCAGGTAGAGATGTACTGATTCTCAATTTTCTGTTCCTGCCATTTACTAGAGCAACTACACAACATCTGCAGCCAGACCACCTTAATGGTGATAATCTCACAAGTTAACCAAGGGTGGGTTTGTTCAATATTTAGAGAAGTGACTTTCAAAATAATGTCATGATGCTCTTCAAAATACTATAAATTATTTTATATGGGCACTCTTTCTTTTTAATATCTTCAGAAAATTAATCAGTAAGGAGGAATTAAAATTAAGGCCTTACTAAGTTTACAATCCTAGTATAGACTTTGTCAACATAGTCTGTTGCTTGTACCAAATACCAGCTATTTTTCCTATTAAAAAATATCATTATTCCATTTGTTGTACTTCTCTCCCCCTCTTCTTTCTGAAAACAGCAGTGCCTGCTTCACCATCTAGTCACCAAATCAACATGAAGCACTGATTCCTTAGATGATTTTTGGTAAGTAATTACAATATAGACTGTTTGGTCATGACACACACACCCCCCCCAAATTGATTCTCTCTTGTTTATCTGTTGTTCAATTCACATTTTAAATAAAGATAAATGAAGAGTCTGTTTGTTACTAAGGTTGTCTCTTTTGAAAGGTCAACTGCTGATAAACTACAAGAAGCAAACAGTGAAACCAGCTACTCTATAGCATTCAGCAACTTGAATGGAAAGAGGATCTGGATTTTATTTAAACCAAAGGGGCAAAATCATCTGAATCACATAACCTAAAGGAGCAGGAGGATGAATCTTTCAGTGCTCCTGAGCTAACTGGGTAAATAAATGTGTCCTGGTTTCACCTGCGATAGAGTTAATTTCCTTCCTAGTAGCTGGTACAGTGCTGTGTTTTGGATTTAGGATGAGAATAATGTTGATAACACACCGATGGTTTAGTTGTTGCTAAGTAGTGCTTATACTAGTCAAGGACTTTTCAGCTTCCCATGCTCTACCGACTGAGAAGGCTGGAGGGGCACAAGAAGCTGGGACGGGGCACAGCCAGGACAGCTGACCCAAACTGGCCAACGGGATATTCCATACCATGTGACGTCATGCTCAGTATATAAACTGGGGAAAGCTGGCCGGGGGGCTGCTGCTCAGGGACTAGCTGGGCATTGGTCGGCAGGTGGTGAGCAATTGCACTGTGCATCACTTGCTTTGTATATTCTTTTATTATTATTATTATTACTATTATTACTACTATTTTATTTTATTTAAATTATTAAACTGTTCTTATCTCAACCCACAAGTTTTCTCACCCCCATCCCACCGGGGGCAGGGAGAAGAGAGCGAGCGGCTGTGTGGCGCTCAGCTGCCGGCTGAGGTTAAACTACAACAAAGTGACTCAAAGAAATATTAGAATGAAAAGAGAGCAAATACAAACAGAAAGAAGACTATATAGGGACAAAGTTAAAAAAAAAAAAAAAGAATTGAGAAACTGGGAAGGTTTATACTTCTATACTTCCTATTCATTGTTTGTGAGTCAAACCATAAGAAATTGCTTCAATCACATAAACAAAAAAAGATTAAGGATAGATGAAACAGGAGTAATATACAACAAGAATAGGAAGATATCTATTTAAATGAATATTTTCCTCAGTTTTCTATGAAACTGATAATGCTGAACATGAAGACAAAGGTAAGGTGATGAGTGTGTGAACAGAAGTTCAGAAATGGAAATTACTGCAACTGGGGTAGATACAAAATATAAAGATCTTAAAGTGTTCAAATCAGAGGAACCAAATAATTTTATTCCAGAACTTGGAGCAAAATGGAACACAAAATTTCAGACTTCACAGCCGAAATTTGTAATAATTTTTTATTTCCTGAGTTGTTTCATATTAGTAGAGAACAGAAGATAAAGTATGAAAAGGAGGGCAGAGTGACAATGCATTAGTCTTATAAATAATAATATGCAAGGCGGCTTCTAAAAGACATTTTGAAAGAAAGAATAAGATATTACCAGTCTAACCTGATAGAATTCATTGAAAAATAATTGATTTTCTAGACAGGAAAAGAGAACAGATCTAATCAATCTGATACCACACAGGAATTTTTAGTTAAGAAGAGAAGAAAAAAGGGATTAATCTGGGAATTATAAAGTGGGGAAGGGACTGAAGGAGGGGTGACAATAGGAGTAAAAAACAGGAAGGAACTCAGGTAGAGGGAGGCTGCCACGGCAGTTCCTCAGTGATTGGTCTCCTGAGTGGTTTCATTACTATTTTCTCTAATAACCCTGAAAGAAATATGATACTGAGTTAAATGAAATATGTAACTTGTTAGGAAAATTGGGATATCATGCAGAAAGAACTGGATGACCCTGGGTACTGGAAAAATATGAATAGAATTAAATCCAATAGTATGAAATATATGGATATGCATTTAGGAATTAATAACAATTCTTTTTTTCAGTAGATCAAGAATTCATCATTTGGAAATGACTGAGGAAGAGAATCTGTCTCTACGCATCATAGACAACTGTGTACCATTGAGATAGTATGACCATGAAAAAGACAAATGTGATCCTACAAAGTATCATTTGAAGCATTTTCAGAGGAGACAGGCAGGAATCAGTAACATTGTACAAGACCAAGGTAAAATGTCATCAGAAATATTGTATATAATTCTGATCACCTGCAATCAAGAAAAGATGCATTCAAGCTGGAATAGGTTGGAGAAAAGCACCTAAGATCAGGAGAAAGCCTTCTTACGAAAAGAAACAAAATGTTCTTTGGTAGTTTAGACATAGAAAAGACGGCCAAGAAGGACTGAAATTATATACAAGGAATGAACACCAGGAAAAAAAATTAAAACTGTTTAAGTTAAGCGATAATGTTGACTCAGGATTAAAAACAAAAAGACCACTAGTCAGGTCATGAATAAATGTAGGCATGAAAGGAGGATAAGATTTCTGCCATAAGAAGAATGATGTATCTACAGGAAGAGTGAAGAAAAAAAAAAAAATCTGACCTATTTTTAAAGTGGAACTTGTTTAATTTATTAAAAGTATTATGCTATATAGATACTTGTAATATCAGGAGCTAAACTACATTACAAAATTACTTTCATCCTAGTTCTATGTTCCTAAGTATTTTCTGACTTACCAGTAAGACGGACTTATCACTGCCAAATGTAAATCAAAATTACAGATTTCAGCCCTTTGTCATTCTTCCAGAGGAAATCCTTAATCAACAGCAGCAACACATGTTGTATACAACTTCTCGTTGAATTATATTTAGCACATCAATTTAGTAGTGAAATTGGAGTCTTTGTTATGTTAGTACATTTCCAATTTTTATTTTATATAATTTTTCTAAAACAAAGCCTTTTTTTTGTCTGAAATTGGTGCTGTTTTCTTACTGTGGTTTTCATTCACCTTCCAATTTTTAAAAGGTAGGTTTATAGGGTAGGTTAGTAGCTGACAAGATTGCAGGTGTGAAGAGTCTGTCACAACATACTGTTTCAGGACTTTCCAGGACTCTAGTTAGAGCTATGTATGTCCCATTGGGAAGGTAGGAACCATCTGTTTCTAATGGGATAAAGCTTCTGTTTCTAACCCTGCAGGGCTGCAAGTTATTGAACTTACAGCCTGTCTTACATTTAAAGGCAGAATGCATTTGGAAAGGAACTTTGGGAGAAAGAAGGAAGCAATTCTTTGGCAGTTATTGCTTGAAATGACTCTGAGCTTGAGAATGACAGAAATAACCCATGAAGAAACGACAACAATGCAGGAGAGACTAAGACGTTGCATTAACTTTATTTATCACAGTGCTCTAAAATTAGTTCATAGACACATGACATGGTTATCATGCACAGAGCTGATTAAAGAGTCCATTCACTAGAAGAAAACTGATTTTAGACTTTGCCAGTTCATGAGGATAGTGCGACAAAACGTTCAGGTATCCAAGTATCTACAGGTAGTTAGATCATGAGGACAGAAAAATATAAACTGAACTTAGTAAAATTTTCTAAGGAAAAAGCTGAATGCGTAAAAATACTAGGATCTCTACTAAATGTTATTTACTGGAGAATAAAATTAAGCAAGGCAAAGCAAAAAGGTAAAGCAAAGCAATGGAAAACACTATTCCCCTCTATTGATGCTTCAATATAAATGGAAGAGGAATCCAACTGCCTAATAAAGGTAATTAAGTGCTCCCTCTCCAAAAATGTAGGGAATTGGTCCTTGCAAGGGGAGGCTACACAGATACCTAAATTCCCTGCACCCTCAGTGGTGTGAGAAGATGTCTCTGGAGGCTTGGGGAGGGATATACTATATGCTTCATTTCAGATTCTGCTGCAGTGGAGAGAGCTCCTGCTGGCAGTATTCTACATAGAATATAGAATATATAGAATATATATAATTCTATATAGAATAGACATCTCCTTCCATCATGTCATCCTGAAATCAGGATTTAATTCTTCTTACCTCTTCCCTTGAGAATTCAGGAACAAAGGGGAAGCATGAATTGTCTTCATCATTTGGGATCCATCCTGCTCACAGCTGCCCTTGCCAAACTGCTGGCCACCCTTTATACTGAAAGTTAGCAGTTAGGGCAGCCTTGGAGGATGAAGCAGAATACCAGACCCAGAGTAGGGCAACAATTTCATTCTCATTCCTCTAAGCTATCTAGTTCCTTTCTTACCAGATACAAAAGAGTCTTTCTTTCATCTTACCCTGTGACTCTTACCGACTTGATGGTAAAGTAGCTGAGTGTGCAAAAACTCCACAGGCCTGGTGGTTTGGGCACCCTGCCAGCATGTAAGTGTTCAGTCCCCTCTTGTTGAGTAGCCTAGGACCTAGGACAGGGTTCTAGCACTAGTCTAGAACAACCCTCTACAGAAAAAAAAAAAAAAAATTCCAATCAACAACCAGCGTGCCAGAGGATGCTAATTATAGTCCTATAGTTCATGTTTGTCAAGCTTCTCTAAAACCTTTGACAGAGTTCAGGTGTCTATTTGCACTGCCCGGTCTGAATGCAGTTCCCATATCTGGGCAATTAAAATTAAGCACCCAGGGGGCTTTAATCTAAGAATGACACCTAATTTAAATGCGTTAGGATTAGACTATTTCCAAAAGTACATAAGCATTGGATTTCTTTTGGGGACTTTGATGAGGTTTAAGCAAAGTGTACGTCACCTTGAATTCCTAGACCTGGATTTTCAAAATAACTGCAAACCTGCACACTGAAAATGGATTTTAAAAGTAAGTTGACAGGCTGTCTTTTTTTTGCATATTAGCAAAGTCCCTGTAAATAAGAATTATTAGATGTAGAAAGAACTGGCTTTCCTTTAACTTCGTTTTCTGTTTTGTTAAGACAAATATAAGATTTTGTGTCTGTACTTGTGTGCATATACATGTGAATAATAATACACTTTTATGACATAAGTTTAAGAGCCAAATAACCTATATAATTTATTTACTATGCAATTCAGAGCAATCCACTTTAATAACTTCTATTTTTAAATACAAGGCAACTAGGGATGGATTAATGAGGCCTAATATTATGAAAAGAAAATTAATGATACATGTGGAGATAATACTTCACAACACAAGCCAGCAGGGGACTATTCTCCATTAGAAGCCTGAGTTCTGTGAAGGTTCAATGGTGCAACTGAATGCATTATTTTATTAGCACATAGTTACAGTTTTCAGAACTGTGGAAATTCTGGTTTTTTACAAGATATTATTGGCAGACATTGGAAAGCTCACCCAAACACATTTGG
>NW_008824373.1:2005869-2013310 GCF_000699105.1 Pygoscelis adeliae | reverse complement strand
CCTGAGATAATCATCTTTCCTAAACATCAAAAAAATAATATGCAAGGTTATTAGAAGAGCAACAAAATTGTCAGAAACATGGAATTCCTGCACCAAATGAAATTAAAAGGGCCTATTCTAGTTAGGTCCCAACCCTGTAAAGAGTTCACATTCCTACCTTTAACTGTGTGAATAGTCATATTGATTTCATATTCAAAAATCTTCACAGGATTAAGGTTTAAATTGGGGTCAGATGTCTCCGGTCACTTCTGTTGCCCTTCTTGAACTCCATGGCACTACTCACATGCTCAAAATTAAATGTTTGCAAGGTCAGAGTCTCAGTCTGGATATAACAAAAGTAAAAGCAGATATGATAGATAAGTAATTTTGTATGCTATACTGTTAAAAAAAATCAAAAGCTTCTCTTTATATCCAAGCTATGAAGATGTTTGCACTGAGTTGCACAAAAGGTCCTGGTGAATGGCCCCTCAGGAACATATTTCCTGATACCAGTTTGGATTCTGTGTCATGAGATTAAGAAAACCAAATGGGATAGACTCATAAGAGAGATCTGAATGTTAGTCTTTAGGTATACGGCTGCAATAATAAGGTTAATAAGTCCAAATTGTATACAGTGGATGCAGATGTATACCTTTCACATGCCTGGGGAAATCAGGGCACCTAAAAGAGGACGCAAAGCCAAAATGATGTGGCTATAGCTCTGTCGCATCCTGGGCTACTTTAATTGATGGTCTTGCCTTTTCCTCCACTGTTGGGTGGGATTTTGAGTCCCCTCCTTGCCCCAGCTCTGGTATTGCTCCACTATTGGCTTTACTAAGGTCCTTCAGTGCACTGATCAGTCACTTTCATTGTTCAATTTTCTGTAGGTATACTGAGTTGAGGTCATTCAAGAAAGTGTCCAAGAAGTGCCAACGCCTTTCAAAAGGAAATCATAGCAGTGTTTGGCCATGGGGAAAAAAAAGGAGGACAACAGCTTTCAGTTATGGGCTTGCAGCATCATGGATCTGTTGAAGAGCTCTATTTCACCAGAAACACCTAAAAGATATATTCCTCCAAAGACAGCACTACAGCTGATGGCTGTTCAGTTTTCAGAAATTCAATTTTTAAACCTGTAATACTGAGAAGTGCCTAACTGGAAATTCACAGGTCTAGGATTAAGCATTAGCATTAAGATTGGTGCCTTTAAAAGAAATCAAGTTAGAGTTAAGTGTGTCTTTTTTCTTTTTTCTTTTTTTTTTTTTTTTTAATAGATATTTGCCCTGCTCTGCCTTCTTTATCTTACTTGGAACACTCACAATATAGCAAGGAATATTCAATTCCCACTCCCCCCTCTCCCTTCCCTCTTTTCCAAAGTGGTATAAACCATCATCTACTATGTAAATTGAAACCACCTAGTTAAAGAGGGGGGAATACTTCCATTTCTACATGGTGAAGCTGTTCCACCCTTTCTGGATTATTTACATGTTCCTTTGAGAAGGCAGTGATCCCATATTCCAGGTGAGCGCTCTAACCGGCAGGCTGCCGAACCGTTCTGCTCTCCCTCTGGCCCCGTAGATATTAAATTATTTCCTGGAAAGTGAGACAGAAGAGGCTGAGAAAATCCTATCCTGGAACACCTTATCAGTGGCACCCCCCAGGCAGGTGTGGGTTCAGCCAGAAGAGGAGTCGAAGCTTAGCTCCCTCACACCTCACCAACCGTTGAATTGCCCCTTTAAAGATAGGGCAGCTTTGCCTTTCTTACAGACCAGCTACACTAAGAATTCACCCAGGTGAAATAGTTCTGGAAATAACTATTTTATTAATCAAGCTGGGATTTAGGCAGTATCTTGGCACTCACTGTTTAATGCTAACAGAATTAAACTGTCGCATGTGCCAGGATTAAGTGCCTAAGAGACTTCGCTAATGGGAATTTAGGTGCCAAAGACCTTTAACCTTTGCTCCCACAGTTAGTCATGAGGTGGAGGGTTGTGAAACCCAGTGGTGTCATGAACAAAGGTGTGCTTTATCAATCAGGTATGAAAACTTTCTATCCTGCGTCACAGCTTCATCTGGAAAGTTTCCTCTCCTCTCAGGAATATAATCAGTAGAACACAATATTACATCTTATTTTTTAGGTAAATTATATTTAATAATCAAATAGAGATGACAGCTATGACTGAATGCAGTTTGCAATTTTCTTTAGATAGTGTAAATACAAGAACTACTTTAATGCCTCAAACTCTAAAGCAATCACTGATTACTAGTCACAGAAGGAAATTTTTTTTGCGTGGCAATGCAAGTTCATTAGGGGTTATTTTCTCTTCCCCTGAGCAGTTTTAATGAAGGTTCTCCTATGTTTCTTCTTCTGTTATCTTTTTGAACTCAGTATCCCCATCAGGATGTACACATCTTCTGCATTGCTTTTCCAAGTATGTGCTAACAAAAACCAGACGAAATTGTAAGGTATGCTTAAAACACATCAAGAACTAAAGGACGTAATCAGCTTATTTGGATTTTGCTAATGTGCCTGTCTATTCATTTGATACGAATTAAAATAAACTCCAAATAGAAGTAATTTAGAAACACATATTTCTGGAAATCCTATGAAAAGTGAATACTTAAGACGTGTAAGCACTTTCGAAAATCTCACCCTGCAGATGGGATTCATCCCTCTTAGTGCAGCTATGTAAAAGCTAGCCTAGCCTAAGCAAGCTGTCTGGGCTCCTTTTGTAATCAGTGAAGGGAGATAGGCGTATCCAGAAGGCAATTTTTCTCATTTCTATGTCTCTGTGGAAGGGGAGGAGAAGTCCAAGCAGAAGTCTAATTTTTATATGATTAACCTTAGGTGAGATGAGTCCTACATTTGACTTTCTGTGACACTCAATTCTGGATGAATATTTTCTGATTTTTTAAAGAGTAATGACCAAAACTCGAGCATGTATAGTACACTTCTACTTCATTCCTCAGCCTAGACTCCCACTGGTGTAGACTCCTGACACACTGGCCATTATGCTAAATCACTCAAAAGTTTGCCAGGCTTAGGATGATAATTGTAGGAGGGGAGCAGTACATCTGTTAAAAGTTCAAAAATGCTTAGGCTGGCATTCTTAATTTTCCCTGTTTCTTCCCGATGTATAAACAAGGTCAATAGTGCATATAGTGCAACAGAACATTTGAAAGTAAAGAAGCTGACATTAGTTTTCGTTAATGTATTTCTTTTACATTTAATAAATTGCATATCTGTTTCCTATGATGCTAAATTTCACTGTGTTTTTAAAATGCATTTTTCTCAAAATTTTCTTCTAAGTTTTCCAGCCCAAAGCAAAATAACAATCCACATATATTTACCAATATCCAAAAATATTTATATGAACTTCTGATTTCTGTAATTGCAATGAAATATTAAAAAAAAATTCTGAATTTGGATAAGAATCAATCCTTTAACACTGAAATGGACGCTGAAATGGTGAAACGGACATTCATTTCACCTTGTACAAAATATATACATGAAATCCTCTTTATTTTAAAGAAAACCTTCATCCTATATATGTATTATTTTAAAGCGTCCTTTAAAGCATCTCTAAAGCTTTGTAATCAATGTAAATACTTAGTAGTAAGTATTTTTTGTGTAACATAAAACACTCCCTGACACTTTATAATAGCTTTTTCAATGTGTATTTCCTTTGTGTTCACAGTTTCACAGCACTGTTATTCATGTGTATGGGTATATCTGGATCTGGATGCAGCTGTGTGCAGGATTCAGCTGATGGTAGCATAAAATGTATCTTTTCCAGATTCAGCTGTGACAGAAAGAAGCTTAGATTTCTATAGCAGTTTCACCAGCACAAGTCAAAAGAAGCTTAGATGCAGCCAGAGAGGTGACTTTCCATTCCCTATAGTCTAAGCAGTGTGTTTAGCATAGGACCACAACTCTGGAAGGTGTCAGCTGAGGCACTGGAATCAGGTAGCAGCGGCTCCAGGAATGAGAGCTGAGCAGATCTGGTGCTACGTGTCTTCTTCAGGTATCCTCATTTAGTTCACGTGGCAGCCAAAGCAAGTCCATCCTTGCTGCTATTTTAACATGATTTTGAGCTACCTCATGTGTGCCTACACTTGTGTTATATTCATATTTCTTACCTACAGTCCCATCAAAGCCTAAGCGAGACCAGACTTTGTTCCTCATGATGGAGTGTAAAATATTGATCTGGCAAAAAAAACCATTTTATTATTATTTATTAATGTTATTTATTATTGCTATTTCCTGTCAAATCCCATCTTGCTGGTTTCTTTCACACTTGCTGAGTATCCTCCCCACCCTTGCAGAGCTGCCTGCTTGCTGCCTATCACAGGCAGGCTGAAACACCTGGGTGCTCGTCCTGCACAGCTGTACACATGCCACTGCCCAGCCATCTGCAGAGTGCTCCATATGGCAATTTCTCCTGTAGAGTGGGCTGACAGGCAGCTCCATCCGAGAGGGAATGTATATTGTATAATTAGAAAACACCGCATTAGGATTAGCTACAATAAGAATAGTATCAAACCGCTGCCCCGAGCCCAACCTTTATCCCAAGTTCAAGGAGATTTAGTTTACCTGTTTGTTTGGGGAGAGGTTTCTTTATTTTTTGAGTTTCTGTATTTTCCCTTGCCACCTGTGAACAGAAGTGCCAAAATGTTTTTACAGTGGCTGTTCTTGCCATGTTTATTCCGGGTCTGCAAATGGAATATATTGAAAATTCCATTCCAGAATTCACTCTTGTGAGATTAATTCTAGCCCAGCCCAGATAATAGGTAGGGATACAGGTGTCTGAAAAGTAAACAAACAAAAAAATCAATTAAATTCTGAAACATCAATAAAACATGAAATTCAGATGGTTCAGATAAAAATTGAGGTATGAAAAAATGTCTTAACACTGAATCTAATACCTTTACAAGTTGGAGGGGTTCTCCCCGCCCTTGTCATTTCATGTACAGTATAAGCTACACTACAGTATAGAACTACAAACACCGTCACGGACACTTTGGGATATGGTGGGGAGAAAGGAGCTGAGACATTGGGAGTAAGAAGAAGGGAGTGAAAATGTCAGCTGATGTAAACTTGCATAGCTTCTGTGACTTCAAAGGAGTTATGAAGATGCCTTAATTCAGATGAACTGACCCTGTACATCTTACAAATGTTCACACTGCTGAATTATATTTTTTCTTCCCTTCCTCCTTTTATTTTCTTCCTGAATTTTCACCATTGATTTACCACATAAGAATTACAATGTGACTGTCTGTTAGAAGCAGCACTACATTTTTAACCTACATAGTCAGGGCACAAAAAGGTTTCTCATGAAAAGAGAGCTGCAAGCAATGTCTTCCCCTCCTCCTCTTCTTTCTTTCCAGCTCAATTAAGAAACAACATGTTTTTCCTCTCAGTGCTTGCCTTTTATCTATTCCTCTTCTCATGTTTCTCTGTTATTTTTTCTCCATCATGGCATAGCAGTGGTGCTGAATGTTGATGAGATAATACTAAGTTTAACCCCACCCAGTCCTTTTCCTAATTTCTTCAAGTACTAGAAAGATGACCTGCACTTTTTGAGGTTCTCTGCAAGCCCAGGGAGCTGATACGAATCTCACAACATCCCCACTTACTCCAGGACCGGAGAATACGGAATAATTCTGCTCCCTGATGAGCAGAAGTTGGAAAACAACATATTCTGTATCAAAAGCAACTGGTCGACATAGTTAGAATTTTTGATTATTTCTTTCTTAATTTTCTTTAAAAAAAAAAGTGAGACTTATTTCCAAGACAATCACTGTTCTATACAAATGCTTTGTATCACAGTTTTACATACAAAAAGTGGAAGTTTGTATCAGAAAATTATTTTTATGGACATCACTTTTTGTCACCCACTGGGACTATAGAGAATTGTCTTATGTCTCAATTTGTTTAGCTTTTGTAATATTCAAATGATAGATGTTAGAAATATGGTAAATATAATGGCATATGATTTTTTTCAACAAAATGAAAAATTATAGAATACTTGCTTAGTTATTAATACTGTAACTAATAATATTTTTTGTTATTTTTCAGTTTTTGTGACATCACTGAATTTAGAAGTTTTACTTCAAAAGTAATTACAACAATTTGAAATCTGATCTAGTGAAAGAATTTCCTTCATGATATGGATAAGTAAATTAATTTCAAAAGAATGTTTTTGCTACTATAATACATACTCTTTCTGCAATGTCTGCTATAAACAGACATGGTTCCTCCATGCCACTCAAACCTACATACTAATTTGAAAAAGCTGTTGATTAAAACACGCATAACAATGAATGCGAAGTTTAACAAGGTTTCTTTGTTTCTTACAGAAGATTGAAAAATGTTCTTCTAAAATGTGATATTTTCTTCATTTTCTAAACAAGCATTGATTGCCAATGAATATGCTTTATCAAAGTTTTCATGAACAGAAGGAAGGAAGGAAGAAAAATTGGCTGGTTTGAATTGTCAAGATAATATGAAACTGAGGTTTTAGTCTTCATTGAAAACTACCTGACTAGTATGTTCCTACTTCTTCTTTTTCTCTTCCTTAATTTCTTAAGATTATTGAAACACAGCTCAAGGAAAAGCATAGGTAGAACTAATAGGGAAATTTCCAAAGGTGGGAAAAAAACAAACCACCATGTCAAAATGCTTTTTTTCTAGGCTCTCAGAGTCTCTTGCTATCATGCTTTGTCTTATTTTCTCAAATATCTCTTAAAATACAAACATTTAGAATCATAGAATCATTAAGGTTGGAAAAGACCTCTAAGATCATCAAGTCCAACCATCGACCCGACACCACCATGTCCACTAAACCATGTCCCTAAGCGCCGCATCTACATGTCTTTTAAATACTTCCAGGGATGGTGACTCAACCACTTCCCTGGGCACACGCTTCCAATGTTTAACCACTCTTTCAGTAAAGAAATCTTTCCTTATGTCCAATCTAAACCTCCCCTGGTGCAACTTGACGCCATTTCCTCTCGTCCTATCTCTTGTTACTTGGGAGAAGAGACCAACACCCACCTCGCTACAACCTCCTTTCAGGTAGTTGTAGAGCATGATGAGGTCTCCCCTCAGCCTCCTCTTCTCCAGGCTAAACAACCCCAGCTCCCTCAGCCGCTCCTCATATGCGCTCTAGACCCTTCACCAGCTTCATTGCCCTTCTCTGGACACGCTCCAGCACCTCCATGTCTTTCTTGTAGTGAGGGGCCCAAAACTGAACACAGGATTTGAGGTGCGGCCTCACCAGTGCCAAGTACAAGGGCACGATCACTTCCCTACTCCTGCTGGCCACACTATTTCTGATACAGGCCAGGATGCCATTGGCCTTCTTGGCCACGTGGGCACACTGCCGGCTCATGTTCAGCCGGCTGTCGACCAACACCCCCAGGTCCTTTTCCGCCAGGCAGCTTTCCAGCCACTCTTCCCCAA
>NW_008824373.1:2005245-2005451 GCF_000699105.1 Pygoscelis adeliae | reverse complement strand
TACTGAAGTCCAGGTAGACCACATCCACAGCCTTTCCCTTGTCCACTAGGCGGGTCACCTGGTCATAGAAGGAGATCAGGTTGGTCAAGCAGGACCTGCCTCTCATGAACCCGTGCTGGCTGGGCCTGATCCCCTGGTGGTCCCGCACCTGCCTTGTGAGCGCCCTCAAGATGAACCACTCCATAATCTTCCCTGGCACCGAGGTC
>NW_008824373.1:1996759-2005156 GCF_000699105.1 Pygoscelis adeliae | reverse complement strand
GGGACCTCCCCCGTTAACCAGGACTGCTGATAAATGATGGAGAGTGGCTTGGCTAGCTCCTCCGTCAGCTCCCTCAGCACTCTCGGGTGGATCCCATCCAGCCCCATAGACTTGTGAGCATCCAGATGGCGTAGCAGGTCATTGACTGCTTCCTCTTGGATTATGGGGGGTTCATCCTGCTCACCGTCCCTGTCTTCCAGCTCAGGGCGCCGAGTACCCTGAGGATAACTGGTCTGACTGTTAAAGACTGAGGCAAAGAAGGCATTAAATACCTCAGCCTTTTCCTCATCCTCGGTGACAATGTTTCCCCCTGCATCCAATAAAGGATGGAGATTCTCCTTGGCTCTCTTCTTGTCATTAATATATTTGTAAAAACGTTTTTTGTTGTCTTTAATGACAGCGGCCACATTGCGTTCTAACATTTGCAGCTTTTAGATATGTTTTTCATGCTATACATTATAACCAACCTTGCAAGTTTGCACACAAGTTCACAAACCACTGAGCTCCCGAGTATATCAATACGTAGAGAAATAAGCTAAAATTTGTAAATTATAAGAGAGGATTACATTGCTGGATGCAGTGGTTATCTGAACGTCTTTTAACAGCGTTATCTTACCAGATAACCCACCTTCTGGTAGAAAAGTGTCACTGTTGAACATACTATTAAAGCCTTCCAAGTTTTCTTTGTGATTATTACAGAAAATCCTGTTGGCTCTCCATACATTGTACCTTAACTTATAAAAACTTTTGCTCACAGAAAAATATGTGCGCAGTATGATTTGTTAATGGTACACACATTCAGTTTTCGGCATCCTTTCTGGGAGCATTAGGAACACTGCACTTGCTGAAGTGCCTCACTCTTCACAGCAGGGCTTATTGCCAGGTAGAAACTACTATCCTAACTAATTTAATAACACAGGATATTAGTTTCAGATACACTGATGACAGATTGAAATCTAACGGCCTACAGGTGATAATGTGAAAAAATAATAACCTGGATATATAACAAAACTTTGTGCATGTAGTGACAGCCACTGTATCTTCAAGGCAGACAGGAAGAGAGTCCTTCAATACCAAAGTGTATATATATATATATTTTTCTTTTTAAACTACAAGCATTATAGAAAAGGTCCTTTTTAACAATACTGATAGTGTATGAGAATGGGAATTCTGACACTACTGTATAATTAATTTATGTTGTACAGATGTTAGAGAAAATCAACCAGCCATATAGGAATAATGGATCTTTAGAGAATGGAACAATTAATTGTTGTTGTATTTGCCAGTGAGAGTCTACAGAAACAGTTATTTTTTAGAATGAATTTCAACTCTCAGCTTTAGAAGAAGGATGCCTGGCACCTAATAATTAGCAAACCAGAATCTATGCACCAAATTATTATAATGTACATATTCATTTCATTAGATTCACACCACCGTGTGGTGTAAAGCGGGAATAATTAAACACCAGATGGTGGTGTAAACTCCAATAGTGAGAGCTCATGCATAATGCATGAGAACAGGATTTACTGTTGTTTTTATCCATTTGGAGCCATTATGCTACTCTTGGACCCCAAATGATGTCTCAGGAAGAAAGATCTCTCTGGATTGAGAATTCCTCTATACCGAACAATTTGTTCATATCCTCATCAGTTATCTTCCTGCTCAACTTCCAGAATTTCCGAGAACACATTATTTTCTGGCAGCGCTCATAGAACTCCTGAGCTTTTCCATCATACAGAAGCACCCGAGCTTACGGGATATCATTTTATGTTTCTGCCAGCAGTATAAAGTTTAAGATTAGCACCTTTGGAAATTGAATCGGATTTTTAATGATTGTAGTGTCACATTTCCAGCCTGAAATACTTTTAAAATGTCACTAACTGATGTACCATTAATCATTTAGATGTTTTTGACCATTAAAATATCTTTTTTTTTTCATTAAAGAAGTAATGAATATGAAAGTGAAGTGAAGACAGGATATATAGCATATTAATGGCTGGAATGGAGAGCAGATTAGTATGCTTAATTCTCCTTCAGTCATGACATTCCACTTAGGTGTTTATATTGCTCCTGAGTAAAACAAAATGGGAGTTAAAAAACAAATGGGTAGTTCCTTTCCTAATTAGTCCTGGTAAAAGAAACATCTGTATCTTTTGCTCCTTCACCACTACCAAGTGAGTCAAAATCAGGAAGGCTAGAAATCGAGGTATACTTTTTTAACTTCTGCATGAGAAAACATATTCTTGATAAAGATTTTTGATGCCTCCAGCATTCACAGAAGCCGCCATACCCCCAGGACAGAACATCACTTTGCCCACTCTGTGCCACTGTATGAAGGACACAGGGTCTAATGCCTGGTTGCTACTGATTAGTCCTCCTTCCCTGCATCTGACAGTTCCCCTTACCTTCTGATATCCCACCTGTCTGTCCAGAAAAGGAGAACCAGGATGCCAGAAGGTCCAGCTATTTCAGAGATATGACAGCTATACACAGTATACCAACAATTCCTATGTTATTATTTCTCAGCAAGCCTTGTGAAAGATGTGTGCCTTCCAGCATCCTTTTGAAATATGAGGAATTCCATGTCTGGATGACATTCAGCGCACATCCAGAAAGTGTATGTGTGAGAAACAGAGATAGACATTTGTAGTCAGTCAGCTCAAGGGAGGAGAGGAGGACACACCATTACAGCTGCATCTTGTACCAGAGGATGGGATATTATGGCTCCCGTGGCTCTGAAGGGAAAACTATCAAAAATTTTCTGACTGCTATCAGGTGGCTTTACACACATGGCTAAATGCATGGTGCACATGATAGCGAGTGCAAAAGCAAACCCCCCCTGCCTCTAGCTTGTGTTGTCTGGAGTCCCAGAGATATTCACACGTCTAGGTACTGCAGTTAGAAATTATAAAGTTTTCACAGATCATCTAATAAGCCTGTGCCTGACTGTGATTCATCCTCTGCCTCAGTGGGCCTTCTGCCAGCTAGGACCATTCAGAGTGAGGGTAGTTCAGGACAGAGGATTTTATAGGACCTTTTGTATTGATCCTTCTGCACTGGAATAACCTATGACACAGTGGGAAAGCAAGCTTTGAAGCAGCCTTAGCTTTCCAAAGCAACTTAGCTTTTCACACAGGGTTGTGTCTCAAGTAGCTGGCTTCATTTTGCTAAAACCAGCTACTGAAATCACAGTGAGGTCCCAAACCATCTACCAAAGAACAGTTTATCAGGTTTCACTCACCGTTGCAGCTCCACCTCTTTAAGACCGTCTGTGCTTGGCTCAGGAGGCAGTGTCTTCTCCTTCTCCTTTGCTCTCTCTGGATCTCAGTCTTTTGTATTTTCCTCTACAGATCAGCCTGGTTCCTGCAGGCTCTGTGATCACCGTTCACAACTGCTTGAGAGTGATTCAGTAGTACAGTCCTTTTTCCCCAAGATTTTTTTTCATCTGAATGCAACTCATACAATCTGAGCTAGTGTCTAGAGTAGCAATGTTTTACTTCAGTACTACACTGGCAAAGGGCTTCTGTGTGGATGCATCTGTATCAGCCAAATCTGCCCTTATATAAGTAGAATAAAATCATACCCTGTGCTGTGCTGCTGGTCTAAGCGTAGGTGCTCTAGGAACAGTAGAGATTTCTGCTGTCACAGCTGTTTCAGCCCCTGGTTGTGCCCTGACTGCAGTACACAGCTGTGCTCTCAGGGTTCTGCATTATGGACATACAGCTTTAGAAATACACTAACAGGGTAGTATTCACTGCCAGGATTATCACTGTTTACATAGTCCTGGGCTTTGAGTCAATTGGAAAAAAAGAAATTTTTTTTTAATTCAATTCCTTTCCTCAGAAGAGTTTTATGAAAATTTAATCATTTTAGTGAAGCCTAAAGCAAAGGAAAATATACAGAACCTATAGAATCAAATAGAACCAGAGAATCTTGATGAAGACTTTCCTCTGAAAGGGATTTTTGATGAAAATTGTAAGTTCTGAAATACCAACATTTCTGAAAGGGTTAAGCAAATTAAAAAGAAAAATGTTTCCTCTTGTGAAAATCTAAATGAAGTTATTTCATTACATTCAGTAGACTCCTATTCAATTTCCAACTCCTTCAAAATGTTTAATTTCTAATTAATGACTTATTTGTGTAAGGGCTTATGGAAAGTGCAGCTCAAGTCACTGTGCTCTCTTTTCCTATGGACTACTTTGAAGACTGTGCCCACTTCAGTGAAGAGTAACATTTTTATCACAAGTTTTAAGGCTCCATGCACCAGAGAACATGCTCCTGAGCATGATAATTCCCACAGCCCAGTGGCACAAAAACCTGGAAAAAAAACAGTTTCCTGTTGAGTTACCTTGAAAGATTTTTTAGGGAATCTGAATGTATTGAAATAATACATTTTACAAGTGCAGTCTGCTTGTGCTCAGGGTCCAAAAATAATACTGTCAGAATCGTGACAAACCCAGGCTATTACTTCCTACCTCTCGCTGAGCTCAAGCACAGTGACACTAACCACAGTGAGGGGCATGGTGCTGACTCTCAGTGCAGCAGCATGAGCACATCTCTTTGTTAAGGACTGTAAGGATATATTCCAAAGCCCACAGTCCTCACCAACCAAGAGACAACAGCTTTCTAGGGAAGTTTAGTAGGTGGTATTTGCCTACGTTTGTGGATGGCTGGAAACTTTTGTGCTCCTAAGAAGTTCAAACTGTGTTGTCCATTTATTTCATTATTCCCACACATCTAAGTCAACATATTTTGTTTGAGGTAGAAGGAAAAGGTGGAGAGAGTCTGCCAATCCATCCAGACACATAGTCCTAGAGGTAAAGGGAAAGGAGAGCATACTGCTCTCTCTATATAGACCTTTCTATACAAGGGCAGAGGACCCCATCCCTTGCTATTGCTGCTCCCAAAAGAGAGTTCCTCTGCTGACTTCCTGGATTAAACAAGAAAACAAGAAGTTCCTTTCTCCCCAGCACCTCCTTCGTCAAAAGAGAAGGACAGAATCTGACATTTAGGGCAGAAAGAATAGAGCTCCCCACATCAGTATACTTTTAGTATTACCCGTCCCATATTAACGCTTTTTTTTTCTCTTCAAATTTCTACCTATTTCTTACCTAAGACATCCAGAATTTGAAAAAAGTAAGTCGTGTTTTTCCTTCAAGTTCACTACTTCTATTTTTCCATGAACTTAGTGGAAATCTCTTCCAAACTGGTGAAAATTACTGGGAGTTATCCTTCTGGATCTGGTAAAATTGAGAGTGTATAGGAAGTGTAAATAAGAGTAAAGTATGTAGTTTAAATAGGACTGGGACAAAGAAGATTTTGGTGTAGTTTTGTGGCATACTAAAAGCTATTTTGTCAAATTCTATCTGCCTTTCCTCAGAATACAAGAACAAATGGTAATCAATGAGACTGAAAGGAAAAAAAAGTCAGAATGTATCAAAATGTGTACTTTGGAAAAAAAAAAAATTCTATGGAACTCACTCTCACAGGTGAATCCTTAAAAGGATTTAGATATGTGTATGGACAACAAAAACATATAGCTCTATAGTGAAAAATGTTAAAACAAAACTAAAGTGGCTCTTTTGGAAAATGAAATATTTTGTGCTTCAGGCATAAATAGAGATTTAAAGAGGAGGGAAAAGGAGCCATTGATCAGGCAGATAATTAAATAGGGGCTCACTACAGTGTTTCTTGAAACTTTGCTTTGAAGAAACTGGCATTGCTTACAGTTAGAGCTCTTCCTGGATTAGAGGAACAACTGATCTGATTCAATACAGCAGTTCCCATGACTTTACTAGCAAAATTGAAATGGAATAGTCTTCCTAGGAAATTATTTTACTTGGGTTTTCAGCCTGGTATGAAAGCCAGGCCTCAGTAACTGATTTTGAAACATTCAGGTGTAGGCAAACCTGAAGTCAGTAGGAATCTTTTCTAATTTTGTATGCTCCCAAAGTGTAGAATAAATCTAGCCAACCACTACAACCAATGATATATGAATATAAATGTCATATCCTTAGCTTGGATTTATCTCCTGTAGACAGGAGATAAAGAGTCTTATAAAATGGTGGAAGTAGAAATAACCAAAGTGTATTTTGACAGTTTTGGGCAAAGTGGCATGCCTGACTATTTATGGACAATATGAGTGCTTGTATATCAACTAACTATATCCTAAAATGACGTGACTGGTAGATAGCTATTCACTGATTTCATTTTCTGCCTTCAGATTTTTGTTTTGTTTTGTTTTGTTATTATTATATTTAGTCATAGCTCAAAAGGTAACTGGTAATTTTATAAACCTAAGAAACATGTCCTTTTTTTGGCAGGTTAATATACTTTTGTCTCCCCTGACCCTAAGAATATGCTCATTTTGAAACCCCATAAAAATTGCTGCTCTTTATTTTCAAAATATCCATTTTGATTGCGTCTTGCAAGGAAACCAGACCAAAAATCACTGCAATGTTTATTAGGATAGTTATAACAAGTGGGGTGTAAAAATGCAGTTTCCAGGTAAAATGGCTATGCTAACATCCATGATGCAGATACAATCGTATAAACAGAAGATAATTCTGCATGCTTGGATTACATTAGAGATGGCATAACTACTCCTGTACAGGCATTCCTTTAGTGTGATTCCTCTCTGTTATCTCTACGAAGCTACAATAGAGACATCAACATTTAAACTAATCAGCCTGGACTCCCTGCAGACTCAATGGAGGTATCATTTACCTTCCCTGTTTCAGACACCTACTTCAGGATATCATGAACTGTGTCCTGAAAGAGCTAATATACAGTGCTATCGACTACATAGGTTGGTTATCCCAGACATTCACCACAAATATCTATTCAGCATATCCTACGTCTGACCACTACACTAGTAGGGTTATAGCAGCAGTTCTGTAATGTAAATTTTGAATCTAGCAGTAGTGGTCAAAGATGTTACTGTGCAGGGGACAGCAACTAGATTGCAGTTATCCTTCCAGCAGCTTAGCCATCAAAGTTGATTGACATAATAAAACATACCTCTTTCTGCAACGAACTGGTCAGCCTCTAAAAAATATCTCCCAAAGAGACAGCTGTGTAAGACAGGAAAGTTAAATACTTTACTGAAGACCATAAAAGAAATTAATAGAGAGTGCAGGTTTGTAATTTTGGAGTACCTGCTCCCACAGCTGAATGCAGATTATAAAAGCAAGTTCCTCTTTGAACGTTTCGGAAAAACAATCCAAAGTTACTCTTTGGGTACAGAGGGCTATGATACTTAAAGATGTGGCTATCAGATGAGGGATTAAACTAAGTGGCTGTCACTAAACTCAGCATGAGCTCCAAAACTATACGTGTTGCAGCAGATGTCGGGCTGCTAGACAACGAGCCAGTGTACTGACCAGAAATGTTTCTATTCCTCTATCAGTGCCTGGAAAAAATCTCACAATTGTAACGAAGAGACAGTGGAGGATTTCATTCTGAGTGTAAGCTAAAGGGCTGCTGATAAACCAAATGTCCCACAGGATGCTTTTTATGACAGAAAGGCCTAGAGTGGGTTCAAACAATTAGCTGTCAAGGGATGTTTTTAAGGGTGCTACTGTACAGAAGCAGATAAGGTAGGCAGTTCATGTAGTATTCACGGTAGGTAAAACTGAAGTCATTCAGGAATATGCATCATCTGGACCGTATCTGAAAAAATATACTACTGAGTTTGAGTTCTTATCTCTATCAACTCCATATTAAAGTTTATTGAACTATGAATTTGTCCCAGGTTATAGGGGATAGAATTTTTGTTTCTTTTTATCTACCAAAACTCATTTCCAATGCCGCAAGCTACACACATTTTATAATAAATATCCAAAATGCAACTGGAGACATCACAAACATTGTCTTATCTTACAGGACTGGGATATATTTAAACCTGATTTATTGTCAGGCTGTGTTGGAAATATGGAGAGAAATTATGCTATTAACATTGTTTGCATATAATCTTCTAGCCTCAGGGATGCTGAATATTAAAGCAAGCAAAAAAAAAAAAAGACTGCTTATTACAGAACAGGTAGAGAACATATACTGAGTAGAGTAAGTAAAATTCTCAAAACACATGACTTGGTTCCCATTTTCAAAGAATTTTGGCTTTGCCAGATTTAGAATCTGTAGAGATCTAAAAGTATTCAAAAAATGGGACGTATATATTTTGAAGACCTTATCCACTGTGAGTTTTCCACATTACAGTCAATGCTCCCTCTATCCTTTGGCTAGACTAAGATCTGGGGGGGGGGGGGAGGGGGGGGAGAGATAGAGAGAGAGAAGGGGAAAGAAGAAAGAAAAGAAAGAAAGAAAGAAAGAAAGAAAGAAAGAAAGAAAGAAAGAAAGAAAGAAAGAAAGAAAGAAAGAAAGAAAGACACACAAGAA
>NW_008824373.1:1984911-1996473 GCF_000699105.1 Pygoscelis adeliae | reverse complement strand
GTGAGGGAAGGGGGTGGGGCGGGGGGGGGAGACGAGAGAGAGAGATTTTCTTTTTGTCATAAGATTCCTGGAGTTTATCTCATTCTTTCCATGGCCAAACTGAAAAACATAATAACATAGAGTAGAAACAGATAAACTCTCCAATTCAATAAGGTACTTTGAGTTAAGTCCACAAAATTATTTCAGTGTGGAAATCCAGCCTAATTCCCTACTTAGACTGCTAAACTGGTATCTGAAGTTCTTAAACAGTAACCTTTAAATTACCATTGGAAAAACAATCCACTCTTTCAGAAAATGTTCTCAGTGGGCCAGACAAAAGTTGCAGCACGTCCATATAGCTTAGTGTCTAGGTCACTGGTCTAGGGATCAGGGAATCATCAGTAAGCATATCTTCTTATATTTAACAGTTGTTGGAAAACTTCCAGAAATGTCTTAGAAAAATGAAAGCTGGCTAAAGAATTGTGCTACCTTCTGCACACCTAGCATACCAGGATGTATGACATACTGTTCCTGTGACACCTCCTATCCGTTACTGCAGGCAGCTCTTGGCATGCTCTCTGTTGTCTCCCAAGAGTCTAAGCCTTTCCATATGTTTTATGCTGACCCCAGTATCAAACTCAATTGGCTGTTCAGCTTGGAGTGAGGAAGACAAACAGCTGTATTAGGAAAGCTAAAGGAGCAGTAGTCTTCAGCACAAGTGCTTTTGTGGATCCAACTTAAGTGCACAAATAGGAAAGGATTTAGCGATCAAGTTACCTAGATTTTGCCACACGAAGTGAAGAAATATCATAAATGCTTTTGCATATCTGAGCCTAGGTCACTTTTGAACTCAAGACTTTGTTGGTTTTGAAAATTTTATGGCTTGTATTTGTCCCAATACAAGGGCCATAAAAAGAAGACACTTACTAATTAAATTCTGCTCACAAAAAGAGAGCTACGTCATCTGAATTTATCTGTCAACAGTTGCTATTTTGTCAATTAAGTTGTGTGTGAGATGTTAGTAAACCTCTATTAGAGTTTTTCAAAGAGAAGTTTTTGGTTTTTTTAGCTTTATGGATAGGGAAGATTGTAGCAAAAGCTTACCATTTCCTCCTTATTCTTTTAGACCCTCTTGGTCTTAAGCTAAAGGCCTGTTTTGATAAAAATATGGGATCTCCAGAATGGCGGGGATTGGGTTACTGCTTTGAGTATATGACTGCTAAAAATGATTTGACTGCATTCACATGACTCATTTTAACTGGATCTGTGACTGTTACGCGATTGCACTGTCAGCCTCCAGCAGTGTTTCCCACAGAGGTAACTGGCCTCCTGGTTGAGTCCGAGCAACAGAGGGCCTTGTGGTCTTCAGGGTTTGAGTGGCTGAGGGAGAGGGAAGGGAAAATGGAAAACTCTTATATCAGATCCACCACTGATGGATTAACTCTTTGCAACCACTGTGTGAATAGCAGACCTTTATTAACACAACTCCTTTTAACTACGCTCTACTAGAGAATAATGACCCATATAGTTATGCTGGCAAAACTTAGACCAATAACCACAGTGAGGTCTGAGATCTCTGAGCTTAATGATTTATATATTTGCTTTTGCTATCCCTTTTAACATAGCATATATCTTCTGTCTTTCTCCCTAATAATATCAGATTAAGATCATGATAACTATTCTTACTTACAATTAATTAAATATAAATTTATTTCTTCTTCCCTGGATTGCTACTGATACTATTGAAAATGCCCTTTTTATGTAGTGGTGTTATTGTTTTTTGCACTAATGTTGCTGGTAATCTCACCTCATCAAGAAAGTATTCCAGGAATCATTTCAGAGTAGCCACCAATCAGTGCAGTAATGTTTCATTTCCAAAATTACCTCCTTTAGGTCTGTTACTGGAAACGTCACATACAGCATTTATCTTTTGTAGAAGGAATTCACGTTTCTCCTGACTATTCTCCTGTGTAAATTACTGCTTCTATTTAAAAACATCAGGCTCTGTCCAATTCTCAGATCCAATGAGTTTGCTTTATGCCATTCTTCCTGGGCCAAGGAAAACTAATTAATCCCAGTGGAGAAAACTTCTACTACTGTTCATCTCTTGTTGCAATTCTTCAGTCTCTTTTTTCCGCTGTCCCAATTCACAATGTATTTTTAGGGGCAAGGAAGTACAGGGAGAACAGCTGAGGTGTTTTTTTTCTACAGGTAATCTCTTATTTCTTTGTGGATGTGTCCCAGAACATGGGATTGTTGATTTATCCCCAGATTCCTGTGCGTCTCTTCATGCACTTCTCAGCTGCAGATGTATCTTCTTGGGCTTGGGCTGTAAATCTCCCTTGCTGTTCTGCTGGGACTTTCATTGGTGTAATTCACTACATTTGCTAATGAATAAACAGGGATAATGGATATTTATTGAATAGATTTTCATTGTGCATTCGTTATAGCATATGTCATTATTTTCATTCACAAATTTCATGGGTGCTTTACCAGAACATTTAAAAAATAAGAATTAAAAAAAAAAAAAAAGGAATGGATCAAAGATTGCAGCAGAGTTTAAAGTCAGATGGACAGGCAGACAATCTAGATAGATGTCACTTGGCACTAAATGACAGTAAGTTGCCTTATGCTGTTCACTGAATGATGGATGACAAATCCTATTGTTATACAGATGCTTAACTCGCTGGTGTGCATTATAATTTTGAAGATGCCATCTGATTTGCAGAGATTAGTATGCTATGCAGCTATAGATATGATGCAGGCGGTAGGAACTGGAATTGGTTTATTTTTTCCTGTTGTTTGTTGCCTGACAGCTTTGACTCCAAGACCCATTCATTACAGCAAACTGAATTTATAGAGGTCTGGACTTTGGCTTTTACTTCAGTGAAAAAAACCAGGTTCTCATTTATTGGATTTGCAATGGAGATATAATATGTCTAGCACCTACACAGAGATATTCTTGATAGAAACATATTAGAAGACGATGGTGAAGTTGACTGGCACTGAAAAATAAAAAGGAGATGGTAAGAGAATATTTGCATACTGCTCACCTAAACATATCTTCAAGTTTGCTAATGTCCCCATTCAGCTTGGCATGGGCCTTAGAAGCACTGTGTAATGGGGATAAATTCCCAAACAATGTGGGAAAGAACATCTGCTGAGGGGTTTATGTAATTTTCCACTCAATTTGTTCTGTCAAGAAGATAAAGTATTTCACTCCTTTGAAGAGACCAATACTATGGGTTAAAAAACTAAAACGTAAAATAGCACAAATTCAGTATGAAGCAAACTTTCTTTGTTAGTTCTGGTTTTCTGTATTATTTTTCCCCATACTGAGGCACTTCAGTTTGCTTTTTTTTGTCTCTTCCTTTTATTTTCGTATCTGTTTGCTGGGGTAAAACATACAAGGATCCAGGAAACAAGAAATGTGACATCCCTAACCAACAAGACAGAACCATATTTCTCAAACACTGGGTGTGCTTCTACCGAAACACACAATGGCTGAATGGGTGTTTGTTACTTTACTGACTTTCATTGAACGTATTTGTCCTGTATTGCAAATAAAACAATAAAATTGCACCTTTAGCAACAGAATCACAGTCTAGAAGCACTCAAAATGTGTAAGTTTGTGCTTCCTATTTTCCACATCAGAGCTTACCAAGGAGAAACATTAAATGTATAAAACTGAAAGGCTTCTAATGCATTATGTGCTTTCAATATAGTACCTTTAGGGCTCCCCAAACAAAACAATATGATTTATAAACTGTACTGAAAGCCTTCTTCTGTAGTGCAGTGGCTGTTATCATGGGTCTCCTTATTCATATTTCCTGTGGAGGAAATAGCTGATATCAAATAGTATAAATATTAAAAAATATCAAATAGTACATTCTTTAATGCCTTTAGTGTGAACACCTTTAGAGCCTTTAGTGCTCTGTATCTGATTCATTGTTTTTACTCTATTTACTTTGCTCATGTGATACAAAAGCTAATACTAAAGGATTTTGAACCTTTAATAACAGAAAGAGACAATATTAAAATTGAATATAGAAAGTGTTTAAAATTATGTGCTTAACTGACATGCAGCCTGTCAAATACCTTTTAGCATTCCATGAGAGCAGCATGTTTCACTACTGCATGGCAGCAAGTCTGAATAGGCTTACTGGTGCTAGGAAAGATGAGCATGTATCTTTACTCTTCTCAGAAATGTGTAATACTTTCATTCATCAGAACATTTAAACAGAGCTAAAAGTTTTTGCATCAGCTCCAGGAGGGCATGGAGACAAGGACTAAATATGTTGAGAGAAACCAATGGGTTAGCTGTCCCAACAGCTGTTTCTGTGTTTGTTTTCCAAGTTGGTTGAACCGGAAAGTATGAACACTCACATAGGAGAGCATGTTGTCACATAACTCCCACATGAGACCCAGCTGGACAAATATTTGAATCATAGACCCTTAGAGGCTCACAAAGCCCTCAGTCAACTGCTAACTGCCCTTGCACAGCAGTACCTGAGTCATCTTGGTTTTGATGGGTTGATAGCAGAGGTCCTAGAGAAACTGATACTGTCCTGAACACCTATAGATGGATTTGAGTTGCCTGAAAAGCCAGGTGTGAATTGTTGGGACTGAATCTCTGGATTCTCCAACTTCACCTCCTTGCTTCCTCCTCACTTTGTGGCAATGGGATTCAAAAGAATGAGATTGGGGTTATGTAAATTAAGAGAAAAAGGAAAAATATACTCAGATAAAACATAAGCCATTTAAACTCTGCACTAATTCTTTTTTTGGTGTGGGGTTTGTTTTTTGTGTTTTTTTTAAGCCTCTCAGTGTTTAGTTTAGATGTGTATGTTTTAGTAACACAGTATATACATCATCTGTAAGCTTCTATGGTTTTTATATGTAATAAAGCAGATGAGATTACAGAGCAAGGGAACGGCTATTTCTCTTTCCAATGATCTCTAGTAGTGGTCAACTTCTTCCGTTTCATAATTTGCAGTCATCAAGTGTATGAAGGCTAATTTAGATTACCCTGAGTTCCATTTCATTCCAGCCATGGCCCTCCATGCTTTCTCTCTTACAAAGTTCTTTATATCTTCTTCCTTCTGACCTGTTTTGTACTTATATAATACTTAGTAGTACTTATGTTCTTACCTCCTACATTCCAAAATATTTATGGGCAACTCAGTTCTTTTGTACAGCTGGCAAACCTTAAATCATGGCAAGTAATTGCCCTTGCCATGCCACTACGAAATTTAATTTTTAAAGGAATAATTATTTTTTACTTATTTCACAAACTGTGAGCTCCTTGAGGAAACAACTGTTTTATTTGTGTATTTTAAGTGTACCACGGCTATTTAAGAAATTAATAAGAAATAACCTTATGGTCAGATTACTTTCCAGCTTAGCAAGTTTGTAGTGGTATACACATACACACAAAGAAAAGGAAAAGGCACAATATTGTGTCAGCCTTTGCAAGCAAGTTTTGTTAGCAAATTTTGGATACAAAAATACAAAGAGAAATGATACCTTCGGGTACGTACGTACATAAGAATCACACTATTTACAAGTGCGAGTGGGATGATTTCATATAGATTCCATATTATTTTCATGATGCCTGCAATTACAGTGAAGAACATTGGTTTCTGTATACAGATTAATATAGAAGCTCTAGGAGGTAATATTGGAACAATAAAGGAAGAAACTATAGAGACTTACTTAAAACAGTAAAGACAATCCTTTCGTGAACGTGATGGTGATATTGTACAGCATGCAGTAATAGGGATACTGACAATGCCCTAAATGAAGAGCAAAGACTTAACATTTTGAGATACTGAAGTCCTGGGTAAACAATAAACTTTAAATTAATTTCAAAGTGACATGACAGTTAAGGTTTTTGATGTGTTGCCAGGACCCAATAGTAAAAAGTCCTATGTAAACTGAAATTTTTTAACTCTGTCCAGTTCCCTCCTCACCTCAACCACAGCAGAGCCATTGCCGCCCCATGATGTGAACTGGGTACGTTCTGGAGCACGTACCAGCTGGCCATGTGTGTCTGCAACACACTCCACTTTGCTGGAGAGGCAGTCAGCTTGCGGTGATCTTCGCAAACCACAGTGTGTTGCTAGCCTTTGGTGCTGCTGCAGATTGTGGAGGAAAAGAGAAGACACAGAAGAGGAAAAAGGAGCTGCAGGGTGTTGAGAGCAGTAATTTTATCATTTGTAATTTTATCAGTGAAGCTGTCATTTGTTTTCCACTGAGGCCTCTGGCTTTTGCCCAGTAGAACAAGACTAAAGCCTGTGGTAAAATGGGGTAATCTCACCAGTTTGTTTTGTCTTTCAGGCAAGGCAGCAAGAAGTGGGTAAGGTCTATATTGCTGACAATGAATGTGGGCAAATTCCATTTGCTTGCATTTACCCCTGATTGCCTCACTGCCTAAAGCTGCCTCTGGTTTCAATCACGGCCAGTGTCACAGACCATATCTCTCTCAGGCACTCAATGACCTGGAACCAGTCTGGCTAGAAGATTAACTAAGCTCTGGTATGGAGACAATAGCTGAGAACTGTGTCTTTCCGTCACAGACCCGAGGAGAGTGAAATTCATCTGAATGGAAAGCAAAGTTTTTTGAAAGCTGGCCTGAAACTGTGAACCCTCACAGAAACTGAGGGCAATTTTAAGTCTCCCTTATGTCCTCACTGAGTACAAAGTATGCTTCTTCACCCTGTCTTGTCTAATTGAAATTGTATCTTGACTCAATGTGTCTATACATTCCTTTAATAGTAATATGGTTAAAAACAAAGGCAACAATGGGATGTTCACTGCATGCTATACTCTTAAGGTGTGCAGACAATGGCAATAGGAAATAAAACACACCAGCACGATGTTTATTGCATTCCATCATGCAGTACTTATATTATGCACTCAGGTATTATGGTGAGCAAACTAACATAAGAATGTAATGGAATAGAACTAATTACTGCTATTGACCCGTATAGAGTTGAAAGCCTAAACTGCAACTAATGTCTCCACCTAAAAATGCCCCTATTTTATTCAGTACACTGACTCTTCCTGTGTGTATTCAGTATAATATCCATTTACTGACATAGACTAGCTTTTACTTTTTACCGGTGACAGTCCTACAGAAGCAGAGAGCTCTGAGAAAGGGATATTTTTTTTTTTTTAAAGCATCAATCCACAGCATTAAATTCCTGTGGCAGGTTCACTCTTCAGCCTGAGTGTACAAATTATGCTCCTGGATACATACATCTGTGTAGCCCCATTGAAGGCATAGACTTACATTAGAAACCCAAAGTAGAATTCATAAAACAGAAGAAAGCTAATACTGTAATTTAAGACAGCTTTTGCCCTTCAGAATATTTATTGTCAGGGATGAGATATGAACAGGAAAAAAAAAGCCTTGTAGCTTCACTTTCATATTCCACATACAGTTTGCAGCGGTGGCAAGTAGAAAAAAAAACACCTCTTTTTTATTATTTTGTTTGCTAAACGGCACAAATTTTATATGAAAATAGTCAAAGAGCAATAAAGGTAGAATCTCTCACTGACATTGACATAAAAGATGCTTTGAACTCTGATACAGTTTCCTGTGTATACTTGTTTATATTTTGTTAAAATTTAACTAGCAAAAAATATTATTAAAATTATATTATAATATATTGTAATCACACATTCTCTTAATATTAACTACTACTATAAATAAATTATAAATCTCTTTCCTTCTAATTTTATATTGGTTTTAAGAATATAGAAAAATTCATCCTGTAGAATTTTTCTAAGTTTTATCTTAAATGAATCCATTTTCATGTCTGTCTCTCCCTATGGGACACAACAATTTGTGCCGCAAACACAATTCAACATATACCTATTAACGCAGCTATTGACTTGGCCAAAGCAGTCTGACCTTAGGTCACCTGTTAGATCCTGGTTTTGGATACCACAAAGGACTGAGGACAGCAGTTCCACAACTAGGCATACTTTTCTCTTAAAGGTTTATGTCCAATCTGACAGACACAACACAAAGTTAAAGACGGGTTTCAAAAGATGAGACTTAAAACTATTTTGATGCTTAAGCATAAAAAGAAGTAGAAGATGGGAATAGAGAGAAACACAGGATTTCTGTGTTCCTTTCAACAAATGGTGACTCACATCTAAAGCTGTGACTAAGCAATAATGTTCATAACCATAATGGTAGTGGTTTGTGTCCCATACTCACTCTGGCTGAATCATTAAGAGTCAATTATTTCTTCAATTCAGAAACTACGGGATACCTTCAGCAGGTCTAAAGAAACCACACAACAGCCCCACAAACTGAGCATTATTACCCAATGCCAGTCCTGCTTTACTTTTCTACTTTAAGGCAGCAGATTTTCATTTTAAACCATGCCCATTAACTATAGCAAAAATCCATTTCATTAAACCCCCTGAAAACATTACTGTTGGTTTCATTTAAGCAAACAGGCTGATGTGGCTTGAACAAACACTTATGTCTTGGAGTGATAGCCAGGACAAGTATGGCTCATAACAAAGAACAGCAGAGAGGTGATACCTAATTTGGGCACATATTCATTTTCACAAAGAATTTGTCTGAGACGAGACATGTCTTTCATAGATAAAAGCGCAGTAAAACCAGTGTTGAACGTTCAGCTACAATGAGAAAATTCAGCTTATGAAAAAAGCAACCGTCATGTATGGACAAAGGAACCCTCATTTTCCTCTGGGTTGCTGAGATTTGTTCCTGCAAAGAGAGCCAGCACAAGGCCATATGTGGTTCACATGCCAGAATGAAGTGGTGCCGGTAGTCAGCAATTTTATGATCATACTCTGATTAAGACTGAGAGTCTTAGCCAAGCGTTGCATCCTTTCTGCAGAATCATGGCCTTGAGGAAAAACCCAGTTATGGTAAACCTGAAAGATAACAGAAGTTGCAGTTCTTGTGCTTCCTCTGCAGTATATAAAATGATTAAATGTTGAGGCAATGATTGGTATTGACTGTTTGCATATCCTTTGCATGGAAGGTCTAGTATATAAAACTGGTCCCTTACCACACTGTGATTCCAATCACTTCCTAATACTAGAATCCACCCTGGGGAGTCCTGCAACAGAGAAGAAATTTTGAAAAGAGTGAGTTGGTGAAGAAATATAGAGAAAAGAAAAGTATCAGGGAGATTAACTAGAAAAAAATATATTTACAGAATTCTAGATAACAAAATTATGACAGATATTATTCTTCATTTGCCTAATACTGTCAGCTAGATTTTCAGGAAATTAGCAGTTTGTGCTTTCATTTGTTTTCATTTTCTCTTAGAATTGTCTTCACGGCAGGAAAAGTTAATCTTGAAAACTCAGATTTCTCTTTCAACTAAGGAAAGTGTGTGGTCTTTAATACCATGATATAAATGATATGCCCAAGGTAATGCAGGAAGCTGGCAGCAGTGAAAGAGACTCAACCTGTATTTCCCAGTCCTCAAACCTTAACGTGGGGACCATTCTCACTTTCTTTCTATGTTTATGATAAACAGCTTTGAGAAGTTCTGTGCATTAGGAAAAAGGCATAGTGCAGTTGACTTTGGACTGCGTACCTGTTTTAGATACATATTTTGAATCAGAGTATATTGCTAAGGGTTTAGCTTATATTTGCATGAAAAGGATATAGCAGATACCATTCGCTGTGCCTGTGTGTAAGCAAGAACTCATTAAAACTAGAAAGCATGTGAGGGAATTAGGCACTCCAGTCTCACAGGATTTTAACAGGAACCGAGTGACTAACTTCCTGAGATATCATTATTGCCTAATAATGCACTTGACTGTTATAAATTGTCTTCACACACTTGAAATATGAATAGTTTAAAATATTGTTTTTCTCCAGAGCAAGTGGGTTCTTTTATTTTTTTTGACCAGTTGAAAGCTTAGCTTTAGACAAATCTGCAAACAAAATCACCAATCACAACAGTGTGCTTTGCTAGCATATGTGTGTGATGAACCCCTAATGAGAGAAAAATCCTTTTTATTCAGTTTACTCTCCCTTCATTTGGCTTATTGGCCATATCAAGTTAAATGTTAATTGGAGGTTACAGAGAGGTTACTTATCCCTTTGTAATCAAATATCTCATTCATTAACTACCTATGCAACAAAATATCTGCTGTTGAAGATTTGACTGAACCTTTTGTTTTCATAGCAACAAGAAGATACCACCAATCAGGGTTAAGCATGGAGAAAAATATTGTTTTCACTTAAAAAAAATACATTTTAAATAAGAATGTTACGCCACAATTAAAAAAAAATACAGAGAAATATTCAAGAAGACTTTTAGGTTTATGAAAAGAGTTTGGGGATTCAATAAATCCACAGAGATTAAAAATACCTTTTTTTCCTCACTCATTATTACTTTCTCATTATACATTGACTTGCTGTGTGACCTTAGGCAATTAATTTACTCTCTAGCCAAAGTTTTCCAACCTGAATATGTAAAATTAAACATCTGAATCTATTTTTAGGTGCTAAAATAAATGGCCTGATTTTCAGAGGTCATTTGTACCCCAAATATTTATTAAGTTGACAGGGGCTCTGCTTGCCCTTTGCCTCTGAATAACTCATTACTTTTTGTGTACATTAAATATGGATTTAGATGCTTAGTTCCTGGTATCAGGTTGACAAATGCTATTCTCAGGCTCCTCACCCAATGGAGTATGGTGCAGGGATGCCTGAGCTAGCAAGACCCAAGCAAAATAAATTTGAACAACTCAGTATTGGTCAGGGTCAAAAGTGATGCTGCTGTGCTCACATGTCTCAGCACAGGACTCCCCAAAGATTTTTCTGGCAAAATAAGTTCAAATGTCACTCTCCTCGCATAGTAGGCATGTCTGAAGAGATTTAATTTCCTTGGATATAATCTTGTGCACTTCATTTAGGTGTTTAATTTAGATATTGAGGTACAAAAATGTGTTTGGCCCTAAAAAGGGGCTGACGAGTTAGTCTGCCTACCATGGTGTAGAGAGAGAGTGCCTCTGAAGATACGCAGAGGGCAATCCTCTCCTATCTTTCCACTGAGAGTGTAGAAAATTAATAGAAAATGTTAGGTGCTTCCATCCGCTCAGGATCCAGAATGTTTTAGCCCTCTTCTGAGAAAGATATCTGGTAAAGGTGACACTCTTATGCTTAATAGTCTAGTGGTTTGAGTGCTCACTAAGGAAATGAGAGGTTTGCATTCCCAGCCCTGATTGTCTTACAGGGGGCTGAATCCACCTCTTCTGTAACCCATGAGAGTGACCTAACCACCATGTTATGAATAATCCAAATGAGGCACTTACTGTTCCTTCTCCTGAGGCTGAGCTGCTGCCTAGCCAGGAATGCAAAATTCATTAGTCTGGGAAAGCAGCAGGGAAACAAGTGTCTGATTGTAGTCACGGGGATACATCTGAGAAGGGGACGTTTCCAGCTTTCAGCCTTCTCCTGTGGAACTCAAACACATCTCACCTCGGGCAGCGAGGGGCAAGAAAAGGGAGGGAACCCTGGAAAATGGGGCATTCATAAGCTCCCCTTTCCTATGCCCCTCCCTTTTGAAGACA
>NW_008824373.1:1976611-1984886 GCF_000699105.1 Pygoscelis adeliae | reverse complement strand
TCTACTCAGAGCTCATTATTGACTTTGCAGAGACACTCAGCTTCAGAAAATCACACCTGTTCAGGGTACCTTGTGGTTTCCTGCCTAACAGAGTGTCCTTGACACAGGTATCATGCCCATAAGGCAAGAAGAGTATAGAACATCCACTTCAGAGATTTCATCCCTTGTTTCTAAAAAAGAGATGGGAAAAAAAATTGTCACTTTTGGAAAGTAAGGTATTTTGGGCCAGGATTCAGGGCTCTGTGAATTCAGCAAGGCTAAAGTTTATCTGGTACATTGGGTGGGCAGTCCCTTCATGGACAGCAATCCTTACATGTACTTGCCATATATTCAGGTTTAAATCTGCCTGGATTGGTTTCTACGGTGTTTCTCAGACTTCTGCTGCAGAGCACAACCTTCAAAGATACCACATAGTAAGCAGGATGCTATGGCCCACTCTACTGTCAGGGCCTGAATGTCATGATGTTAATCAACATTTTGACTTAACTTATTAAATGACCTGCCTACAAACAGGTCTAGTGGGTATCAAACTGCAATCAGTAACAGATCCTTAGAGCCAGATGTAAATCCAGTAGCTTCTCCAGTGTTCACAGGTCCAGTCTGAGGCTTATCTGTAGTGCTTGCAGTTCAGCTCCCACTGTCCCTCCTTGGTAGTCTCTGTCTCTCAAGGCAACAGCTTATGATTAAAACTGTCTTTTATTCTTGCTTTGCTTTTACACCAGCATAGTCAAAGTTGACTTGATTATTTATGAATGGAGAAAGAGAGAGAGAGACACGTAACAAATATGGCTTAACTCTAAGAAAAAATATTAGAAGTCCACACTTTTGAGATCTTCACTGAAAATAGTTCAGTCCATGATATTCTATGCTTTATTCACACTTGACATACTTTAAACTTGAAATTAGGAAAACAAATGGGAAGTTTTTCTTGCACCATCTGTTACTTATTGCTTGACCCATACACAAAGTTTAAGGTTTTGAGGGTTCTTTATCTATATTGTCAGATACATGGGATAACTTCATGAGTTCAACAGCTTAGTAGACCTTTGGTATTTCTCTCCATAATCCTGCAAGTAGAGTTTTTACCTGTAATTTATTTGATGAAGCAATTGAAGCATTTACCTCTGTACACACCTGATATATGGACATAATCAGGTACTCAGGTATTTAAACACTTCTAGTGAACCAAAATTTGCTGGTATGAAATAGAGGCCATAAAAAAAAAAAAAGTGGTCCTTAGTAATATGTAGCTACGCTCAGTAACCACAGAAATTCAATGTGTTGAAAATCTATACATAACAGAAGGGTATAAATTTCAAGGACAAATGGGATTTTATATGATTAATGGAGTAAATTGATAAGAATTAAAAATAAATAAACAAATAAAACAATTAGAAAAAATAGGAAGACTACAAGAAAAACATGTGAGATACTATCTGGCAGTGGTAAAAATCCTATGAAATGATAAGTGAAGTAGCAAAATGTGTTACATTATGTTAGTTTCCACATGAGGGACAGGACCCAGCACTCCAGATGTGTCTCACTGCTGCTGAGCAGAGGAGAAGGATCACATTCCCTGACCTGCTGACAATGCTCCCCCTCATGCAGCCCAGGATGTTGTTTGTCTTTTTTGCCATCAGGGCACACTGCTGGCTCATGTTCAAGTTGTCATCCACCAGGCCACCAGGTCCTTTTCTCCAAATCTGCTTTCTAGCCAGTTGGCCCCCTGTGATTACTAATGCATGGGGTTATTCCTCACCAGGGGCAGGACTTTTCATATCCCTTCACTGAACTTCATGAGATTTCTCTTTGCCCAGTACTCCAGCCTGTCCAGGTCTCCCTGAATGGCAGCACACCTGTCTGGCCTATCAACCACTCCTCCCAGTTTTGTACCATCTACAAACGTGCTGAAGCTGCACACTGTCCCATCATCCAGGTCATTAATAAAGGTGTTGAACAATATTGGATTTTTTGCTGCTGATCACAACCCTCTGGGCCCGCTTGTTCAACCAGTTTTCAATCCACCTTGCTGCCCACCTACCTAATCTATAATTTGTCAGTATATCTATGAGGATGTTGTGGGAGACAGTGTCAAAGACCTTATTAAAGTCAAGATAAGCAACATTCATTGCTCTCCCTTCATTAGTCGCCTCATTATAGAAGGTTATCAGGTTGGTCAGGCATGACTTCCCTTTTAAAAATCCATGTTGACAACTTCCGATCACCTTCTTTTCCTTCATGAGTTTGGAAATGTTTTCCAGGATTAGTTGTTCCCTTACCTACCCAGGGATTGAGATGAGGCTGGCTGGCCTGTAATTCCTTAGATCTTCCTTCTGGCCCTTCCTGAAGACAAGAGTGACATTTGCTCTCTTCAGGTTTTCAGTAACCTTTCTGGATCACCAAGATCTTTCAAAGATAAACAATGGCATCAGCCAGCTCCCTCAGCACTCATGGTTGCATCCCATCTGACCTCATGGACTTAACATATGTCTAGCTTGTTTAAAGTTCCATAACCTGATTTTTCTCCAACAAGAGTGAGTCTTCCTTGCTCCAGATACCACAAATATTATAGTATTCTTTGTTCTTCTCTTCTGATGAACTGGGAATTTTCTTACACATGTGCCATAATTTTCTTGTGTATTCATTACTTATGTATTGGTAAAAACCCTTTGAATTTCATGGAGGGTCACTAGATTCATATTTTACTTTAGTTGCACTAGAGGCTTCCTGGTGTATAAAAAGCTTGTCATGTGCCATTTTTGGTGTCCTCATGGTGGAAGTCTCATGAGGAAATATCAAGACACATATTGTGGAGAAGTAAGAATTATGAGAGAGAAAATGAAGACACGGGGAGAAACGCATCAAAGAAGACACGGGAAAGGGTAAGTAGATAGATGTACTTATTTTAATAAATCCCAGGAGAAAGACCATTCAAACCTAGCTCTGACACTTGAAGACAGCAAAAGAGAAAATGGCAAAGCTTTTCTGTCAATTATTAAAAAGACAAAAGAAAAAGTAAATGGCTGTTCTGAAGTATACATTGACAGAATATCTACCTAAAAAGCTTTCCTGGGTTCACTATGAAGGAAGACAGTGGTTGGAATGCCAGGTGATAGGTGATAAGGAATAATTAGTGATGGAGTCTCTGGACTATTAAAAGGCTCCGCAGCCAAATATAAGCAAAGTAAGCATTAAGAGATCCATAATCTTCTGAAGAGTTAGTAATGAGGTATTCACTACATTGCAAAGGATAATTTCTGTCAATTGGCATGCTCTATATAAACAGACTTTCAGTAATTTTATTAGATTCTTATTATTCATTCCTTGCTTCACCAGATTAGTGAAATACTAATCAGGGTGAAACACAATAGCTCTCTAATCAATATGCATAGTATAGGAAAAGTAGTTATAAGGTAATACCTCTTGCAAAAGAACAATTTGAATATGCATTTCTTAGGAAGTCTCTGGTCAAATTTATTTTTTATCAGAATATTTTCCACAGCTTTTTAGCAATTTCCTTTGATCAAAGAGTTCTAGTTTACTGATGAAAACCAGAGCCTAAGGTAGAATAATAAAGAAGAAAGTTAAATTTTTCAAACAAAAGAAAAAAAATACTATTACAAATGGTTTTAAAATCCATCAAATGTCCCTGTTATCCAATGCCATAGAAGGCAAGCAAAATGTTTCATTTTAAATAAATTTAAAAGTTATATTTTTTAATCCTACAAAAATAATCATGGACTTTTTTTCATTAAGCTCTGGTGTTTATATGCATAGATGAATGTTTGTATGCTTAAATGTCATAATAATAAATCAGAATTCATATATATTCAGTGGCCAGGAAAATGTTAGCTGTCTATTTTAACCTTACAATTGTTTCTTTATGCTCTGAATAAAGTCAGAGATGGATGAGGAAAAAATAACACACAACATTTGACAAAAAACAATCATAACAAAAATAGGAAATTATACTTACAATGGGAACCAGTCCTTAGACAATGTTAAGAAACTCTTGAGTACTTGAGATGCTGTGTCATTAGTTTCTTTAATTTTAGCAGCATTTTGCTTAAGAGTTTGTCACAGTATTTTGAAGATCGAACTTCCTCTGGATATCCAGGTGGCACAACAAAACATGATGATTCATAAAATTGCATAGCGTTGAACAAAAGTAAAAAAAAGACAGCTGTCACTCTTCTGTACCTGAATGACTCAACAAGGCCCAGCTCTCCTTTCCCCTCCTGAAAGGTGTAATTTATTAAAAGACCAGAATGAAGAAATCATATACTAAACAATGAGGGCAAATTGATTACAAAGTTAGGTTAAAATTAATTAAAATTATTTTACTTTAGAAATATTCTATTTATTCTGCACAGGGAGTAATTTGAAAAGGAAAATTACAAAACTCTTTCATAACAGAGGCCAGCTGCCATGAAACACAGCAATAAATAACTCCTAAAGAGTAAATTTCATCTAAATAGATGAGTTTTCACATCTCAGCTGAGAGTTAAACAGAAACTTTAAGGGTGATTGTGTATTTTATTCTCCTTAATGTAAAATGCATAAGCACTGCAAGGATTCCTCAACAGAAGAATGCCTGCCTCACTTTATAACCGAGTAGATATTCTCATTGCCACACCACTCTTGCATACCATTCAAATATTGACCAAAGAAGTGGTATCTGGCCCCCTCAGAGTGTTGCCTCTAGTCAGAAAGTCTAGTAAGATTTTCATGGGCCTGGAAAATATGGGTCTGACCCTTGTTCAGTGGCTAAAGGGGACCTAGAAATCAGTTCTTTAAAATTCTGGAATGAGTGTCCTGATCATGGGCCCGAAAAACAGGCAACACCATATCTTCCTTTGAAAAAGAGGAGAGAGAGTCTGATGTACCGAAATATACAATGTCAACACACAGTGACAGGAACAAATGGTACAAGTGGAAATATACATTCTCACTTCACCATTAGTTATTCTTACACATTTTCACATCTCAGAATCACTGTAGTTTGGGTGAAATATTTGAGCAGTCAGCATGCCACAGAAATTAAAGATGACACTACACCGTCTTATCGAGGTGCCTAATTTCACAGTATCTGACTGAAATTTTAAGGGCTTGACCTAAGGGTACAAGAATCATTCCACCTAATTTAAGGCCTTCATAGTCAAAGAGAGACAAGTGCTTCGAGAGGAAATCATTCACCCTTTTGCCTTAGACAACAATTTTAGGATGGGATACATCACCCTGTGGAAGAACTCGCATTATGTCCTAAATGGGGTTTAGCCAATTTAAAGTAGACACTGAACATTCTTAAACTAGACTTTCTGATACTTTTGGAGTAATTTTGAAGCATCTCCAGAAGGCAATCCATGCTATTCAGGAAGACCCTGATATCTACCTCTTCCACTGAGAATTTGGGAACCTAAACAGAGGTTCCTAAACAGAGGAAATTGAGTCCTTTCAGCTCTGGATTTAGTCTGTCTATTTCCAATGCAGCATGGTACTTCTGCTTCCTATAGTCTACTGGTTAAAGTAGCCAACCAAGAAGCTGAAAAGTCTGCATTTTAGGTGCTACACAGCTTTAAAGGTGCTGCTTAGCCTCAAAGTAGTGGAAAGTTTCCCAAAAACTAGATGTTTGTGAGATAATCTGTCCCTCTTCTTCAAACTAAGTATTCTGCTGGGGACCTTTTATATGAGACTGACATTAGAGTATCATCAGCCTCAGTTTTACCCCTACCCAAGGGAATGTTCCACTTGCTATATTGGTGTCAGATTTCCTTTTGCTTCCTGGTAGTGTCTCCTACGCTTCTTTTTTTGCCCAAGACACTCTTGGAAACACTCACTATTAGAAATGTGCTAACATTCTTGATAGGAGGGAAATGTTGATCCCCTCAGCTCAAACAGTATTTAGGATGCTAAGCTCCCAGCTTCCCAAGTGAGTCCTCAAGGTCTTGCACTATTATACAGAAGTTTTGCACTACTGCTGTTCTTGATTATGCAAGTTGGGTTGATTTCAGATGCCCACCCATCTAAACGTAGACCTCATCAGAGCACCAAGAAGGACATAGGTGCCTATCTTCTCGAAACAGATACATCTAAGCATGAGTGGGTAAGTTTGAAGTTTGTTTTCGTGTAACTTGGAGGCTGTATAGGGAATCAGCAAATTAACTGGATGACTGTTGTACTGATAACATTAGTAGGCAGCACGTAGGCAGGCTGGCATACTGGCTGCTATTTAGGCGAGTTTTAGGTAGTCAAATCCCAGCCTAAGCAGAATTTAGACAGATAGTCTCTCTCTGTAATTTTTATTATGATTATTAGTCATAGTAAAAATATTGCTTTGCCATGAGGCTTGATTTCTTCATCACAGATCTGACTGTCATCCTACATGGTTTATTTGCTTATGACAAATCTTTACCGCAGGCAGTTGCAATCTTGTTCACCAAGCTCCTCAAGGCAGATGCTTAAATCACAAAGTCCTTTTATTGGGTGCTCAAATGAATTGTGTTTTACACTATACTTAGTCAGACCACTGAGTCAATACCTTGTTCTAAAATCATGCTGTTTAGTTTAAATTGTATCACGAGATGCAGACGTGTAGTTCTCACTTGACTGTGTGCAACAAATAGACAGGAGTTTTATGTTCTGAACTGTAAATGGGGTAACAGCACCCATTTTGGCTACACAAAGGAACAAAACAGTATATAGAAAGATGTCCTGTCAGACAGGTAAAGCAGTAGGTAGATTTAAAAAAAATAAATCTATTGACAGAAAAGGATTGAAAATAGAAAATCTTCCTGCTTTATATTGATGATCATCTGTCAATGACCTCAGGAAATTGATATAATACAATATTAAATGTCATGACTAACTTAGCTATATCTACAGAAATTCAAAAATTTTCTTAATCAATCCAAATGCAATAAAGTAATAATAATATTTTAACAGAAATTTGTCTCCAGCAATTTTTTAGTGACATAGTTATTCTTTTCAAGAGTCTGATTATCTAATCAATGTTGTTATGATAAATCATAATGGTTCAAACTACTGTGACAGCAACATCTTTTTGTAATCTCATTCCATCACATTTCTTATATTACACAAATCAGGCAAAGATTAAGAATAAATCATGGTATAGGGTCCTCCAAATCAAAGCACTGACTAGAGTGTCAGATATAATGAGAAATGAAAGCTCCTGACTAAAATAAGGTAAACCTGTTGAAATAAGAGCAAATTCTATCCTATCTGTGCACCACTTCAAGAAACCATGATTTTAGTAATAGATATGAAAAGCTATGCAAAGGCAGACATCTTTCTTCTACAAAGCAGGAAGAAATGATAGGACTTTTCCTCTTCTTAAAGTCAGATTGCTCTCTGACTGAAGTTTATTTCTTTCCTGATTAAATGGAAAACAAAAAAAATCTACCAACATTTTTCTCATTCTTTCCTGTGCCTGGAAGAAGAGATGAACTTACAAACTGAGGAAATAAAAGAAGAAAAAATGCAGATACTGAAATTGATATCTTAGAAGAATTACTTCTTTCTTCCTTTCTAAAGTTTGAGTTTTCAAGATTTCTAGATTTTGAACCAAAAATTTTGGGGTGTCTAAACATAAAACTGCTAGCAATAATGGAAGAACATATGTTCATCTAAAGACACAGGGGGAATAAAAAACAAGGACTCCTAACAAATTTTGACCTACTGAAGACAAATTAGAAATAACAAACTTGAGAGGTCAACGATTATAACCAATAATACTATGTCCTAATACATCCTCTACAGAAGGATATTAATTAAAACAAACATTACACATTTTTTTGTCAAAGGTTAAAAATCAGATTGTCATACCTCAGTTCAGGTTAATGGATCATACTTGGTGCTAAAGCAGCAGTAAGTGGGTTAAGAGAACACAGTTCTCCACAGATTAACACCAGGACAATGGTGCAGGACAATCCATGCAGATAGAATGTAGAAATATATTTGCTATATATCAAATATATATCGTATCTGAAACATCTTTTAAAATCTCCCATGGTTAGTAGCTCCACAAAGCATGCGTGTTAATATCCTACCATTATTATTTTGCTTAAGATACTCGTTTGGGTTTAAATCTCACTTTTGAAAATTTTCTGCATCCTCATGTTGAAGATCTTAAACTTTTCTGGATACCATTTACCATTGTCACCGTCAAGACTGTACATCTAAGGTACATTCAAATAGTACACTTGGTTGTTCTTGAATGTCTTGAAGCTGAATAACGTGGCACACTTGTGTCACTTAC
>NW_008824373.1:1951476-1976276 GCF_000699105.1 Pygoscelis adeliae | reverse complement strand
CCTTGCTGTTGAGCCTAGGTCTCTCAATGTCTTGTTTCTAAGCCACCCAATCACCTTGAAGAAACATGCACTAGTGTCCCACATATTATTATTGGCTGTCATGTGTAATACATTAGCATACCAATTTTTACTTTTGAAAAAGCTATTCAAAGATGTCATTTGTGAGCATCAGGGCACTGCAGAAAGACCTACAATGGGGAAATTGAAAAGACAGTCTTACAAAGCTAATCAACTTTCCTTTGGTGGCTTTTTCATATTATTTTACTCAGTAAGGTTTTAGTATGTTTATCCATTTTTGTAGACTGGCTCATCCAAATGTTTTTGTAACTTCATGAATGTGTCAAAGGTCCTCTGTGGGAATTCTGTGGGAAATATGTAGAATGACCTGCCCATGAGGAACAAGGAAAACAACGCAGCATGAGAGAGTGTGGAAGTTAAAATGAAATATTTTCACCTCTGTCTGTGAAGCTTTAAAAACACTGCAGTAGGAATTCTGTGTTCACAGAGTAGTTGTACTTCTACATTCAGATTCTAGTTCAAAAATTTCATTTCAATATTGCTAGGTAGAAAACAGTTTAAAAATGTATTATGGTATAAGAAAAATAAAAGAAAAGAACATGCAAGGCTGTTTCCGTTTACACATTTTTCACTACAAACTTACATAAGAAAATTATCTCTCTTCAGGCTTCTGTTGGCTGGTACCTTCTAACAAATAGAAGGGAAAATTTACTGTCAGACAGCCATGTGGAATCTCCAGTGATATTATGTGATGAGCTGACAAAACTGTCACCAATCTTTGGCCTCAACTATGAAGGAAATAGAGATGTGAAGAGCCTGAGAGATTCACTACTTGCTTCAATTCTTCATGTACCAACAGAATGAATCAGGTTTTGACATGTTATAGTACCTGAACTGCCAAATACTAACAACAATACAAACCATTTAAAGTTAGGTTCTGCTTTCTGAGGTTGGTAGTTGCTCTGTGAGTTGCTCTCTGAGAAGAGTGGCACAAGACAGTAAGTACTTAAAAACAAAACAAAACAAAGAAACACACCTCAATTTAATTCAAACTAAAGATGTGTTTGAGTATGTTTCTGGTAGTCCAACAGACCACCAGAAGTAGTTTTTAAGAAGCAATCAGTTAAAATCAGGAAGGCTGATTGACAGATTTGCCATAACTCTAAATGCATTTGATGGGAAAAGTAGGTCCTTAACTTTCATAATATCTAAGCTTGGAAGAAAAAGCAATTTATACAACTAAAAATGTACTGTAAATACATTATTTTTCCTCCTACATAAATGGCACTATGATAATCTCTGTGGCAATCACACAGCTATAGAAGTAAAACATTAAAAGCCTCATGTGATTCATACAACTTTTCAGATAAACATTAACTCCTGCCCAGTAAACTTCACAGATCCCGGTCTATGGCCTGGAATACATGCCAAACCAGCTAACAGTGCAGTCTGTCATAAAGGATGGAATGTTTTTAAGGAATGAAGAAGAGTTTCTCAGGCACTGTAGTAGCCTTATGATGATTCAAACTGTACAGCTTTTCCATGAAACGCCATGGACAAACCACACGTGCTATATCAGGTGGTGCTAGCTGCCACTGTGCACTAGAAATTTCATGATCTCCCGTTCCTCTGAAGTAAACAAACTCCTCAGGTTCTCCATTTCCTTTCAGTGAGTTTCTCATAATATCCCTTATTCCATTTACTGTTAAAAGACCTTTAACTCCACTTTTCTAGTTTAGCCAAAATTTGTGGGTATTTATGCATTTGAAGAGAGCATGTACACCATTCTTCACTCAGACCTTAACTTATCTAAACCTCTGGTTTTGTCATGGGGAAAAAAAAGATATAGATTGACTTACCAATACCAGCTTGTCTCCTGCTTTTAAAACACTATCACGTTCATTATTCTGTACACAAAATGTTTATATTTCCTCACTAGGATGCACTGCTCAAAAGATTCTTTTCTCATCTATTTCATTCTCATTTATGCAGTCTGCAATGAAAACAGGAAAAGATACAAGAGGCAAATTCATTTGTTTAAATTCGTTCTATCAACAGACCGTGAATTACTGACATATTACATACTCAAAATCGTGAAAATAATTCCAGTCATAGTCTCTTCAGTTATTCCTTATAGAAAAATGAACTAATAGAAGCACTTATTTCTTAAAAAATTGTGATGTCAATTCAGAAAAACTACAGTACCCTTTTTGAAGGAAGTTGAGTTCACCTATAACCTGTAACATACAACCCATCCTCCATAACCCAGTAAGCCTGAATTTGATAGATAATTCTTTTGCTACCACTTCAAGAAAAGTCCATAGATAGTATTTGTCTCACCTAATTTCAGATGTGTACAGTGTACATGTCTACATCTGAGCTAATCTCCCCAGGATCCCTTTATTGGCAATGGATTCAGCAGAAAAAGAGACCCTGGGGCACTATTCATCTGGCCTGTATTAGAAATCTACTATACACTCAGATGAATCATGGCAAAGTAACACTGAATTTCAATTCATTGATTAAAGAACTAGCAAAAGGTGCCTGGCACAATAGTAGGTCATATTAATCCTATCCTGTATACACACACAGGAGAAACCCATCCCAGACACGATCTATAAAAGGAATGAATAAATTGGGATGCATCTATTTTGGGTGATTGGTCGGAAGATCTGGATCAGGGCTAAGTGTCAAGGAGGTTTAGTGCTCATTGCCTGATGATCTAGCTTCTTGAAAACAGGTTTCCAAAGCTTGAGAGGACAAGGTCCTGAGCAAGCTGGTTGACCCTGCTTTGAGCAGAGGGGTGGAGCAGATGAGGTGCAGGGAACACTTCCAGTCAAAACTATTCCATGACTCTGTGAAATGTCCCAGGTCTGGATCCACCAAACAATGTCCAAAAATGATCTGTCTCATCTGGAAACCTTTCTTTCCAACTCTTGCTTGTTGTATATGTGGTGTTCTGTGTCTTGATCTCTTTAGAAGTGGGTCTTGAATAAAACAAAAAAATTATTGCTTAATATCATAATGAAAATATGGAAGTCCTGCTAAATATATTGGAGGTTCCATATGAAAATGACCCTCAGATCTAATCTCTGCCATCTACATAACATTGTAAAACAACAGACAGTTTTTGCTAGCTGTATGCGATTCTGTATTTTAATTTAAATGCAGATTGCTTTTTTTTCTTTCATTTAAGAAAAGAAAGTTTCAGCAGGCAGAAACTGTTGGGGGGAAAAAAAGAAAAAAAAAAAAAGAATTACTCTGTTTCTTTCCTTATGGGAAACGTTTTAATAACTCAGCTAGACTCAAGATCTTTGTGAAATATGGACCTTTCACACTCAGGATAAAAACCATAATACTTACTCCTTACCAGTGGGGTATATTAATAGTAGATTCAGCATGACATGATGGTCATTAAGCCCCTCAGGAGCTGTGCTATAAATGTCAGGAACTGTTGTCAGAGAGTTAAAGGCTTGTTTCACACAGGCTAAGGTAACTGAATCTTGTTTTCTGTCATGTTGTAGAGGTCCAAACATACATTCACTTGTTCATATATAGTGAAGAAGAACTGAAATATGCCTATTAATACAGGCATTAAGAGTATTAATACTGGCTATGTATGAAAAATAACTTTATTATCCTTGGTACCAGTGCCTCGTCACCCTCAAATAATATTTATGTACTTGCCCTGTTTATTTTGCTATCTAAAAAACCACATAGAAAATAGAAGAAAAAAAAATTAAAATAGAAAGACAACAATAAAGTATCAGCAAAAAAATAATGTCCTTAAAGGATCATTTGCACTAGTGATGGTGTTCCCCGATGCTTTCAGAAAGACATGCTCTTGGCTATTATATTTGCAATTCCACTGAGCTGCTACAAGGAAATGTAGTATGTCACCACTTTTCCTGAACTCTAGTATTGTAGCTGATTGTGGGTCAATGCACTCACACAGCCAATTCATTATAGAATCAGGCTAAAATTTATATTATGCAAATAAGCTTACTAGCCCATGTTAAATTACAGCTCTGCTATGTTGCACAATAAACCGCTCCATATTGACTTGGTATGGACTTTTTATTTATTTTCGGTTCTTATGGTAAGCCAAAACTAAGCTGAAATAATTCACCGCATAGACATTTCAACAAAATTGAACTACTCATTTTCAAGGATCAAAAACTGCTTCTCAGTACTAGAGGACAGAGATTAGCTTTATTCTAGAGAGATAAAATGAAGTCATATTGCCTAAAGCCTTTGGATTACCTGCACTTAAATTTCTCATCACAGTTCTTTAAAATGTCTTGTTAGCAAATTGTGCAGTTATATTGAACAACCATCTTATATTGGAATGCATATAGATTGACTTTTGCTTTAAAGTGAAAATATAAACAAGCAAGTCCATTGCAGTGAAACACGTTAAAACTAATGAGGCATTATGCCCATTCTCTGAGTTAAACCTGATTCTGGTCTGAGACAAACATCATTCAAATCAGAGAGTAATCATAAGTCTTTTTTTAAGGTTCAGAATTTGTCTCTGAACCAGTTTTTTTGTTTGTTTGTTTGTTTATTTGTTTGCCAAAAAGCCCTAACAATCTTTAAAATATTGTACACAAATTTTGCAATATACCAAAACTCCCACTGAAGTTAACAAATATTTCTGGTTGTGGGTGAAAGATAGAACAAAAAGAAAGATAGACAAAAACTGTTAGTTTTTTTCTTTCTTGAAAATGAAAGCAGGAAAATAGTTGGGGTCCAGGGGTCTTGCTGATCTCAGCAGATTCTGAAAAATTTTGAATAAAGGACAGAGTAAACTTTCCCTCTCCCATCTTTTTTTCTTACTTTTAGGTTTTAGAACTGTAACCAATGCCATACATTTTCTTTTTCTCCTCTTTACTTCCCATTACTTTGTAAAAATACATTAATATGGTGCTAATCCTATTATTCCCAGAGTGTCAAAGAAGTATACTGTGCGTTCACTGAGGAATATCTTATCTTAATGTTGGGATTGAGTCACTGGAGAAAAAAGTTGTTTACAGACTATACTCTCAGGTTTGAGGACGTTATGGTTGCTCTGTGGCTTTGTTGTCTTACAGAGCTGTAAAATCTATTGAACTACATTCTCTATTAGGCATGCTCATGTATAGAGGAAGGAAAATCATTGAAACAAAAAGTAAGTAATGACCAAATTCAGTCAGTGTGCTTAACTCATGGAAAGAGTTAAGACTCAGTAGAACAGTAAAAATACTGTTAGACATTTTTTTTCTTATAGTACAGGGTCCTGGTAATCTTGGTCCTTAGATATAAGGCAGTAAAATTACAGCTGTAGAATGAAAGCAATCAATCCTTGCAGAGTCATCATGTTTAAATGTCTAAAGGTGTTACATGATTCTGCTATGAAGCTACTGAATGATTTCAGGCAAAAATAAATCAGTATTTGAAAAGTAAATGCAATAGATGGCAATAAGAGACAGGCATCACATTTCTGGTGAAGAAGCATGTCCAAGAGAAGTTCTACTTAGGATTGACTATGGAAATAAAAACCCTAGTGAAAATATAGAATTTATCACCTTGAAAGTCAGATAGGAATTACCTAATTCTGCCATCTAAACATTAGGCAAAGTCTAACCTAGTCTTTTGGGCTCCACAAACAATGAGTAGAAAGGGACAGACACTCCAGTGGTGGCACTTTATTCGATAAAAGTGTGGATGTTGAAGACATACTACCTGAGGATGTTTCACTCCTCATATCCCTCCATTGACTTTCACGAGACAACTAGCTGTGAAATCTAACTTCTAGATAGTTAAAGTTGTGTGACAAATCCAACACTCAGCCAAAGCAAAAAAAAATTTACTTTCTCGCTAAAAGCAAGAAACTATCTGTAAATTTTAAGTAAATATTCATCAAAATCAGTCCATTCAATTTCTATTTTGATCAACTGACAGCTACAAGCTTAACAAAATCTCTTTGCATGTCAAAACTGCAAAATTCCCTTATTATCATACAAACACAACTGAACCTTTTTTCTTTTTCTTTTTATTTTAAACTTTTACAGACAAATGAACATGTCAGGTCTTAAATCTACTTATCATGCACAAAATTTTGATTTTTTTTTCTTATTCTCCCCACCCCTCCCAAAAAAAAAAAAATCTTTTGGAAAATTAGATCACAGCTGTGACACTCCTAGTTGCTGGCTTGTGGTTCGGGCAGCTGCAGCCCGGAGGCTGTTGGTGCTCCAAGGGGTCTGCGGGATGGCGAAGGGCAGTGGCATGGGGCCGTTGGGCCCTGAGGGAAATCAGGGTGCCAGCAGGGAAAAGTGTCAGTGCAGAGGGGGTGCGGAGGTGGCCCCCACCCAGCCAAGGAACTGGTCCAGGTAGGCATGGTTACGAGAAGTGCTGCGCACACCCCGAGTTTGCTGATGCTTGATCCACTGCATATTTTGAATATCTCCTGATGATAAGTGAACTGAGTGTGATGCGGGCCTGGTAACTGAAATCAGCATCCTCTCAGCACTGTTTTTGTCAGATTACATAGTTCAGAGACTCCCTGACAGTCAACCATCCTTATCCATCTAGTGGTTAAGGGGCCAGCAGCCATCACATGCTAATCACATAACCTCTCAGCCACAGCTGAAAGTATCTCTTTTCCTGTCCCTTAGTCCCCGCTGCACACAAATATTTTCTTTACCCCTTTTCTCTTTTGTTGGATGGTGGTGTATAGCTCCAACCCGCTGCCTCCACACACAGCCTGGCAGGGGACAGGGGATACTCAGTGGCGTCTGGAGTTAGTAGCTAACACAAAGAGCAGATGTCTTAGACTAACAAACACACATCACACACTACAGCTCCACCAGCAGTTAAATGAGACCTTTATTTTTCCATGACAATAGGAGGCCTGGACCCTGCAGCTGCTGTATAAAATATGGTAAAAAACACTGAAATCCAAAGGCAAAGAATGTAAAGTCTTACAATCTTATTTCTGCTGTTCTGTATACTTCAGTGGCCTGCATTTAGATTTAAAATTAAATAAAACAGACAAAAAAAACCCAAAACAAAACAAAACCAGAAGGAAACACACTTCCTCCTCCTCTGTCTGTACTCAGGAATATTCCTCTGGCTAAACACGATGCAAACCAATGTGTGTGCACGTGCACGCTCACATCTGTATCAGTAAGATGAGATTTCCGTGCCTTTGCTGAATCTACCTGTGACAATTGTATTGCGGATAATGGTATTACAGTGGGCTTCTGGCTGTATAGCTTTTGCTGTAGGCTGTTTATGAATACCTCAGATGCCAAGGGCTTTAAAGAAATATTCTTGGTAACTCCATGCGCTTTATCAACATATGTTTCCAACAAAAGCTATCCTCATTAAAAGAAGACAAACATCTAATCCTTTGTTTTTTGTCAGTTTCCTATTGTTTCCAGTGCTACAGAAAGGTGCTCTGAAAAGTCTGGTATTTTTCAGACATTTGTATTTTATATGTGCCTCACTCACAAGGAAACTGCTTTTAACTCCACATTCGTAACTTCAGTAGGAGAAGCCACCTGACAGTTGTGCTGGCATGTTTAAGTTTAAAATGTCTAAAAGTCTTACAAACTTGAATTAAAGGCACAGGAGCTCCATATTAAGGATTTATCTGCACTATTAAGAGATTAGCATGTTTAGGAAAGGAATGTAGTCCCAGTGGACTGCACGGTCATAAGCGGAGCAAATTGAAGTTACATTTCCTTGGAAAGCAGATTACGATCTCTGCTTTCTTCCTGGAGTGCAACAGAAAGGCTTTTTCTAGGGAAATAATAACCCCATCTTTTTATGGCAAATTGAGCATAGAAGTCCAAAATGTGACTTCATTTGCTGAAACAGTACTGTGCTCTGAGGCCACAGTTTTAAGGCAGTGATGGGCCAGGCGTCCGGAGCCTTTCCAGAAGGATGTCCCACAGCTTTACATGGGTGAGTGCAGTTTTGGAGGCAAATGGTGACTGGATTAACATGATAATCCAGGAAGCCAAAGAATGGGAGGATCAGGCCAGCCAAACATCTCTATTACTGCAATTGTAAATCCCTTTTCAACCACACACCCTTAAAGGTGAGGAGCCTGTGGAAGGGGAGAACATGATTAACCCATGCGGTCTCTAGCGGGAAGAAAACAAACAAAGAGCCCCCGAGGGTTTTCCTGTCTATATAGAAAAGGAAGTAACTGTGAGATAAATTTGGCTTTCTTGGCTTTTACAGATGTCATCTGGGAATACATTCATATGCAAGTCCAGGCAAATGTTGGATGATAACAAGTCCTGTTAATCAAAAATGCGCTCAGCATCCATATGTGTCAGAAAACTATGGCAACTATGTTGCAAACAGGCAACATTCACAGGAGTGTAGCTACATTATGAAATCCAGATACATTATTTTCACCACTGGAGGGCTCCCATATTTTCCCATTAATTCCGTAAGAACATAATAAGATTTGGGAAAGAAATCCAGAATATATGTCTTAAGCAAAGTGTATTTCCTTCTTCTAAATGCAGGTATAAGCTTACAACAAGGATTTTTTTACACCTTCAATACACCTTTCTTTCAAAAATAAAATAAATATGATTTTATTATCAGCAACAATAGCCTTAGATAACATATTTCATAAGACAATTGCAAGACAGTTTACAAAGAAAAGTGGGATTATTTACCATGGTTATACAGGGAGAAATGAGGGAAATTAAGTGATTTTGTCAAAGCTGCCTACCAGGCCAGCAGATCTCAGCTCAGCTCTCCTTGAGTCTATTCCCTTTATGTTAGAATCATTAGGATGCCACAAGACAAACAATGAAGTGCAATGTCTATTAATCTGTGTTACCTGCACAGCCCTCGTTAGTCTAGAGGCCAGATGCTTTAACAACTCCAGTGCATTTATCCTCACGAAGCATTACAACACAAGGAGTTTTTGTCAATGCTAACATATCTCAGGTCTTCCAAGCTCTAAGCTGTCATTCTTATCACTGGACCATCTTTCCTTTTTCTAAGTAAGTGTGCTGTTTTAAATGACTTATACCTGACCTGTTGCTAGCAGTTATTTTTCTTCCTTGTAACAATTTAAGCAATGTAGGTAAGGTTATCACATAATCCAAAACATTTAAATCAAAAATGGTTGGAATTTTATTCGCTGAATGTGATTGTGAGATAAGCCTTCACTTTTGATGATTCAGATGGCTATCTGTTTACATGCCATGGCATTTATCATTGTTATCAAAGCTGTCGATAGATCTTAGGTTTTATTACTTTCATTCAAATACACCTTTCAGACACTTGCCACTGCCTGAAATCAGAATTAGCAGGCTGTTTAGTTTGTCCAATATATGTCTTTAAGTACTGCATATATCTGACTGGATGAGTACCTTTTAGAGCTCTGCCTTTTCTGATGTTTTAGCTTCTCTTGGCATTTAAATCTAAACCAAAGAAATATCCATCTACTTGCGAGCCTGACACTCACAAGTATTTTAAGTGCTTGGATACCCAGAGAACAGTTTTAATACATGACAGACCAGGAGATTCTGTAACACAAGGTCTGCCAACATTGCTGTACTGGGAACGTGCCAAGAAGACATAAGCTGTCACTAAAAATATAGCCCCTACACCGTTGAAAATTATTTAGCCTTTTTAAAGCAGATGAGAGTATTAGTGGAATGGTGGGAGGTAGGTCTCTCCTAAATAAATTCTGGAAATGAAATAGCTCTCCGAGAATCCTCCTCTAAGAGCGAGGAATGTACCATACATAAAACTGCAACCTGAACACCCAAATGAAAACCAAGGAGGCTGCTCAGTGGGGCAGTGACACAGCACACAAGTTCATTTCTGGATATAAGAATTCAAATTCAACTGTATGTAAAAAGCATATTTGAGTGACAGAAGTTTGCTGGTATCTTCTTTGTTATAAGGAGACATGAGAGAACATGGTCACACAATATGGTTTTGTTTCTTTATCCAAAGAGTGAGCAAATCAGAAATAGTGAAGCTATTTTGGAGAAATCTCAGCATACTAACAAAACCAGCTTTTGCAGTCCAGTGTTTCTAAAGGGCAGTCTTGTTTAATTTGGAATGAAAATCTCAATACAATCTATTCCTCTGCAACTACTAAAAAAGGACTCGCATTGAAAAATTATCCAGCAGCACAAGCTAGGACAAAATGTGTCTTCCTTTTTCCTGAGTAAGGTGTCCTTATGACAGTGCTTATATGTTACCTTAGTTTTCTGGCTGCCCAAATGTCTCAAATGTTTAATAATTAGCATCTGGTTGGAAGTCAGCTGCTTTAGTGACCACCTCTCCTGCTTTCCTTTGCCAAGACGAATTCTAATATCTCAGGAAGGAGCCCATAAGAAATTTATTGCCAGAATATTCTCAGCATCAGGTCCCTGTCATCTGCACTGAACTCTACCAAAAAGTACCCAGAATTTCACGCTGTAGTCATAGTCCTCCTCAAGTACACTTAAAACTTATTTCTGTGACCAAGATTTTCACAATAGTCAGTTAATTTTTTTCTAACATCTACTACCATCAGCCTCCTTGTCACTGTTCCTTTTAGCATCAGGGATGGACATGACTGCACAAAAGTCTTCTCAGCTTCAGAACACTTACTGCCCCCATAACAAATGTCAGGTGCACTATTAAAAAGCTTGTAGTAAGTTAATAGTAAAGCACAGTACATAGCCCACAATTAGAAGAAGATATATAACCCATTGTATCTTCAGATAATTAAAATATGTTCAGTACAAAGATATAATTACCATGGAAAATCATTATGGCTCAATGGATTTTTGAGTCATTTATGTTAACATATTATTTTATCTACAGATTGTTTTATGTTACATTTTTGATGAGTCATCATCTCAGATATTTCAGAACTCTATTTAGGACGACTGTTTGATATTTTCCATTTCTCTTCACTAAGCACTTAACATTTCTTGTGAACTTGCTGATATCACATTTTGTCTATCTTACTGCATCTCCATCAGAGATCTAGGAGGACAATCTTTCTACTTGTCAGCTCCTCTCATGGGTAGAGGAAAATCTGACACATCTGAAGCTGAGTGTTAGCAAACATTTATTGCCAAAATATTTATGCTTTACAGCAAACTTGGGTTATGTATATTTTCTCATTTCTTTTCTTTGACTCTAAATTTCATTGCAGTAAAAAATTTGGGAGAAGGAGAGATACACAGTCTGAATATGTTTTGGTTCTAGGCACTACTTGCAGAAAGCATATATTATAAATACAAGCTGAGTGACAGAGTCTTTGATATGTTGGATTTGACAATAGTCCCTATAGCACAAAAGAGATATAAAAGTTTGCTGAATTAGTTTTCACCTTGCAAGGATGAGGGGTGGGCAAATCAAGTCAAGATAAAAGAAAAACTGGCCAAAAATTCCTACTAAATTAAAACTAAATTATTTTGAAGTCCCCAAAAGTTCAGTGCCTATTTTTTTTTCTTCCAGTTACTATTTTATATTGTTATTTAGTTACTGTTCTCAGAATCTACAAACAAGTCAGGGATTTGGAAATTTGCTTCATCAAGTCTGAGCCTTCTTTAATGAAAACTGATCTCCCAAGAAGATAGGGACCAGTGACTACATGGAACTTGTCAGATGGTAGATGGGCTGAAGAAGGGCAGGCTTCTGTCTATTTTGGGAATCAAAAGGATAATTCAGTGTAGACCAAAATGCAAAATAATGACTATATTGAATCCTGGTTGTAATTATTAATGTGTGTGTGTATTTATGTCTTCATGGACAGACTTTCTATAATGTAAATACCTCAACATTTTTGTCTAGCATAGGCTTCTGTTCTTCTTGTATCACAATTTTCTTCGTACTCTTCTGAGCTTTCTTTCTCCCCTTTTCATTGATTTGTGTTTTCCTCATTGATTCAAATTATTGAATCAAGGATCACAGGGAAAGCTGGTTATATTTAAAATAGAATGCTTGCATAGTAGTGATATCTCCAGTGTAAAAATGAAGTCATGTATGCCAAAACCCTTTTTATCTTAAGTAAATTATTTGTGTATTATTTTTTCTCATTGTCTTCAAACTCTATGCCTCAACACACCGGGAATGAATCTGAAATCACTTATGTATGACTCCACAGGAATAACCTAATTGTGATTGCAAGCACTCAGGGTAACAATTTGATATACAAACTATGAGCATTGCTTGTTGTGGAAGATGCTGCTAGTTCCTTGACTTTTGGGGGGTTTGTTTGTTTGTTTGTTTTTTCCCCAAAAAAAGTGTATTCAACTCTATAACTCAGAAAAAACATCTTCCCTTTGAATTCACTGTATCATTACATCACAAAATGAAAAAAAGCAAGTTGATAGGTAAGTAAAATCATCAATGCAAAGTATGCATATAAACCTTGGTATGATTTCATTTGTACTAACAGGAAAATAAACACTCTGAGTCAGCTTTTCAGCTTTCCTCCATGCAATCATCTAACAGGTCTGTGGTCAACAAGGTTTGTGGTGCCCAAGGCAGGTTTCAGACAAAATTTTAAAGCCCAGCCCCAAAAACACGATCCCAAAAACACTTGTCACTCCATCCCCACTTCTTTAAAAAGCTGATTGGTTTAGTTTGCAAGGAGCTTAAACCTTTATGTGCCTCTCAGAATACACAATCCCCAAAACTCCACAGGGCAAAGTGTTGAATCCTCATGATTAAGTCTCTGACAGGTTTGGTGTCGTCTAGGCTTGTCCAGGCTGAAGTTCTGTATAACATTAATACAGGTCAAATTGTAGGCCTTTGGAGAACTTCCATATAAAGACAATAAAGAAAGAAACAAACAACAGTAATACACAGAAGCCAATGAATTTTGGTATCTTCAATGCCCGTTGGAAATAAAGTGCAGCATTTGTAAGATAAAATATTCCATGTTAAGCACATGCATTCTAAGATACAGTTCCTCCCTTTCTAAAGTAGACACCTAAAATAGGCCAGGTGAATTGCACCTTTAGAATAATTATTTCCACTTGTTGATTATAAGGGGATTCAAAGACAACTAAATCAGATATAAACATCTCAGTTATAAGAGTCTAAAGTTAGGTGAGGTGTAGCTGACTCTAAATGTCAAAACCCTCTTTGATATGTGCTTTGTGGTTCAGGAGATATTTTGGGTGCTCAGGTCAAAATTTTAAATCTCTTGCAGAACTCCTACCAAAGCATAAAGTGTTTAAAAAACATAATCACTTAAACAATGGCATATGGTAGGAGGAACACCTAATTCTGGACAGTAAAAAGTACCTGGGAGACCACCTTATACACAACGTTTCTCGGGATTCACTAAGTGGGCCTTCTTCTGGCTAGCTTCACAGTAACCCATAGGCATTCTGACCAACAAGTTGCCACATCATCTCTTGTGGGGCCAGAGGTGTAGGAAATATGGGTGTAAACCAACCTCCTTTTGGAGCTTCCCAGATGTCCCACTTCCCATGACATTTCTCTAAGAACCAAGGGTATCCCAAGATACTCTTTGGTAACTATGTCTTAGTCTCTTTCCCATTGCAGTTGTCCCACTTGGTATAAAACTATGGACCTATTCCATGAATTCACAGATGAAGCAGCTGAGTCTCCAATTTAAGGTACAGTGAATATATACGCTGATGCTCTAAGCTGAGCTAAAGCCAGAAAAAATGTTCACCTAGTCTCCCTTTTGATAGCTACCCACAGCAATAGAGAGCTGTTTTTGCCCCACTACCTTTTTCTGAGATAGTAAGCATTTAATTTCTTTATGCATAAGAGAAAAGCTCCATCAGCCCCATAGAAAGATAATTACGTAAAAGTGAAAATGTCGTTCTTTCATTTTTGCTATTGTTATTTTGTAAGAAAATGGTGGCTTAAGCATCTAATATCAGGAATAGCTCATGACTGTGAATCATAAGTGGAGGGAGATACATCCCTGCAGCCAGCCACAGTCATGTAGTGCTCTTTGTGAGTATTTACATGGCATATTGAATACACAGTTAGGTGTCTTCACTGTTTTTCTGGGCTGCCCAAAAACCCAGCAAAGTCATGTAGTGGCAAACTTCACCTGACTGGATTCAGGATTGTTCAGATTCAGACATGTGGCTTTCACTGAACTGGTGTATGAGTAGAACCAAGTTTGATGTTGGTTAATATGCTATGCTAATACACATAACCTTCATTGGGTGGACATTAAAATAGGCTTAGATGATTAACATTTCCTAGTAGTTAGTTCTTTGTTCATAGCATTTGCTTTCATGTATCCTGTAATTAAATACTTAGAGTTCTCTGTGCATCCAGCACAGGCATCTAGATTAGAGCTCTGGCTCTGTCAGGTAAGGTAACTAAAGGTCAGCCGTTTCAATCTTGAACTTTCCATTGCCTAAGTCCTTCCTTTTTTTTTTTTTTCCTTTCCCTCCCCCCAGTGGTCTAAACGTCTATGAATCATTTAGCCATCTAAAACAACATAGGCTTATTTTAAGATTTATTTAGACAGCTAACAATGTAACTGGATACCTATTGGATGAAGAGAAAGGATTTCAATCAACCATTGGCAAGCAACTCTAATCCTAATGGTTTACCATTCACAGAAACAGACAAACAAACAAAACAAAAAAAAACCCAACAAATTTTTCCCTCTTTCCTGGACCTCCCCACTAAAAAAGAGGGAAAAAGAAGTTTAAAACAATAACTGTCCATTCTGAGTTTTAGCCACTGTTTCTTTAAAAGCTGATGTTTGACTCTTGATGGAGCTCTAGGCAGAAGAAAATCACAAATAGAAGTTGGAAAGATTTGTGCCTCTAAGGCTCTCCTCTGAGGCTAAAACTAGAGTCACTGGTTCTCATAGAGAAAAAGATGTTAGCTTTTAATTAGCCAGATCAGATACTTCAGGCAGTGTGACCATGTCCGCAAGCATTTCTGACCTCCTGAGCATATACTTGGGCTTTCAGAAGACTATTCAGAAGAATAGTTTTTCATATGTAACTGGCAATACACAAACTGATACCACACCTATACTGCAGCTAGTATCTCTTCTGTTAATGTTTAAACCAATTGGGATATTCATTAACTGCTTTTGATCTAAGTAAGGGATGTCCATCTCTCATTACTGGCAACAGAGGGAAACTAGATGACCAGTTTAGACTACATATTTATTCTAGATTACTAAAGTTAGGTGAAAATAATGACTGCAGTGCAAAGTCATTAGTGTCACTATTTCTGCATGCTAAAAAAATCTACAAATTTGTTCCTAGTCTGGATCATTAGGAGCCTAGATCCCTCCTACACCATATGAGCATATGGCAAGATGGTTGGGTCAAGGCTTCATCCATTCCTCTCATGCTCGTCTGTTAAGCAGCGATAAATCTCTGTAAAGTGGTTCATACAAATGTATAAGAGGAATTCTAACACATTTTCTTCCTGAGCTAACCTTTTTGGAGACTTTTTGTACATACTGTTGGAAATCCATTAAATCTATACATTTTTATTTTAGTCTGTAGAAAATTAATGGATATAAAAGCATAATCTATTTAATCTGAGATATTTTAGCAAAAACCTGCTTGTTTGCAGGGATCATTTTCCTTCTTTTTATACCAGTTCCCTCTACTCTCCAGCATTTTCTGTGCTACATAAATTAAGTAAAACCTAATGGATTTATTGCACTTTAAACAAAAATAAAAAAGAAAAGAAAAAAAACAGTGGCATTAGCCCTTGAGTTAATTCTTACAAGGTGAAGGAATACACTTTCATTAACTGATCTTTAGTATAAATGGACCTGATCCTTATTTCATAAATCTAATACTAAAATCATTGGATCCTGTTATTGATATGTTTATCTGTGCTGTTTTGACCACCCCTTGCCTACATTTTCTTAGTTCACATCCCAAGCTCAGAAGTAGTATATTTGTTCGCAGGTTTTTTCTATGTTGATTACCAATACAGTACACGGCAATTCACATACATTATCCATTGGGGATTTTATTGGAAGAAGTGGAGTTTTTACTTCAGGACAGTTTTTTTCAAGTAGCTTAGTACAGTCAGTTCTAATATACTCTGTCTTCATAGTCATCAGAAAGAGAACAAGACACTGAAATTGTCAAAAAAACCCACAAAAAACAAAAACCCAAACCCTATACCTCAGATTACTATAAATCAATTGTGAGAATAGCGAGTTAGATATGTTGATGCCCTATTTGGAATTACTACCCAGTGTGATCTAGATGAATATTTGCTCTTGTTGTTAGACAGAGACCAAGCTGATAAGGATTGATAAGTGTGTCCTGCTTCAGCGTTAGAGTAGATTAACGTTCTGTCCTAATTTCCTAATTGGTTTCTCCAGAATGTCATTAGGATGATTTGCTGTGTTTTGTTGTTGCTATTGGAAACGTCAATAATACTGCAAGTACTAAATCATAATACCGATACTGTAATGGATATTTTAAAACTTCAGGTTAAAGGAAGAATGTGAATTATGGAAAAGTGGACTCAGGTTTGATTCTTTCTTACTTTACAGAGGCAAGGCAGCATGGCATTTCCAGGTAAGTTTTTAACAAATGAATTTGTTGACGTCTTTGAAGGGAGAAGGAAGACTTTGAATATTGTACTTCCTTGTTCTAGCACTTTTATAATGCTCACACAAACATAGGATGTACTAATGAAATAAAGTACAATTTTAGGGCATCATATGAGTTCAAAAAGTCAGAATTTCAGAAGGTAATAAGATGTAATGTCTTTGGTATATAATTAAAAACCATGTCTGAATATACTTCAGGTATACTTAGATCCGGTGTTAAAATTTGTACTATTAGCATCTTGCCATTATCCAGAAACAGAGCATGGTAAAGAATACTGACAACCAGTCATTGAGAGATAATAGGAACAAAACTAAACATTTAGGTTTACCAAAATACTTGGTTTATCAGATTTGTCCTGTGTTTCTTCTATGCAAATGAAATTTCCATTAGGTTTAACAAGATTGATGGAGGTACGCTCTTTTTATTAGATAAGATTATGTCTTTAAAGCTACATTATGTTATAGAAAGACATAGGCAAAACTACAGAGAGTGACAGCAACAAATAAGCATTAATGAGATGGGTGTTGTGAACTTTTAGTGTTCAGGTGAATTCATTCACTGGGCCTGCAAGAAAATATAAGCCTGGAGAGAACACTAAAAATTGCATCTTCTAAACTTTCACGAGGAAGTGAGCTGAGATGGTTGTTAAATCAAAAGGCCAGATACAGAATAAAATTATAGATTATTTTGTAAAAATATTTTGTTCACACAGTGGATAAGTTGGTTGCAAAAATTTTTTTTTCAAAAATATATTTTTCTCGTACAAAATATTTATTTAACAAAACCAAAGCTATATGATGTCAATATTCAGTTTTAACAATTCTCCACAATAAAAAAACAGATCTGAAAAAAGGAATTCAAACATCAAAGAAATTGTTTTGACATTTTAAAAACAAAACCTTTGCATTTTGATACAAAACGAATTCTCATTTTGAAATTTTCTGCTTAACTCATAATAAAACCTTTAAAAATAAAAGATAATCTTTGAAATCAAATGTTCAGTACTAAGAAATCACAATTTTAAGTTTATCTATCTCAATTATTTTTCTCTCTGTTATCCTTTTTTATATATATTCCTAGATTTTTACTTTATATCCCAAACTGATATAGAAAAAACCCACCTTCAAAATCTGTCACAGGGCAGAAAATTCACACAGCTCTGGTTTTACATGCCATCTGTCTCCCTCTTCAGCTTCAGCATAGGGCAACCTATTTTTGATGGTACATGGTTGTACTTCAGTGATAGTCTATAGATGAGTTTGCTGCCTGGACAAGTACTGGTTTAGACCACTTGAGGAATTTTTGACTTCTAAAACACAGAGACGTCAGTAAAATATATTGTAACAAAAAAGGAAAAGAGATGTTTTTGGCTACTGAGTAGGTAGGATGAGAACTCCCACCAATGATGAACTCTCTATTTCTTCTCCCATTTTCACATATTTTTCATTTTCTTCATCATGTTTCTCAATTTGAAAAAATCAGTGTGATTTTGATTTGCATGAAGCCTTTGGATAGTACTTGTCAGCATAACCTTGATTATAAGTTTTGAACTTAACCCTGTGTGGGAAGACTAATGCCCTGCATGGGAAGAGAAACATCCCCATATTTATCCCCATTTTCAGTCACAAAGATCTTAAATCTATTAACAAAAATCAGTGTCGTAGACTCAAGTTTTTGAGAAGGTAAAAATATAAAGTTTAGTTATTTTATTTTCAATTTCTTTTTTTTCCCCACAAACTATTCATCATACAAACATACAATCATTCACTTCTGAGAGGACCAAACCATACTTGCAAGACCCAGTTTAAGCAAGAGTGTGCTTTGAATTGTATCAAGGTATTCAGAGACCATCTAGTGAACAGCATAGCTGCTGTCTCCCTGATGGAGGAACTAAACCCAGCTTTCTGCACACTCCTTTCTGTAAGAACAAACACTTCTTTTAACCTAGCCCTGAATGGAGATTACAGCTTTTATTATCTTAGACATGTAAGAAATCTAAAAAAAAAAAAAAGTAAAAGGCCATTTATAAAAATGTCCACCTGTAATAAATGCACAGAATGAGCCCAAAATTACCAGACATTAAGTGCATAAAGAAGAGACTTGCAAATATGCACCCACCAAGAGCAGAGTGAGACATTCTGGTCTCTCATTAACTGATCAGCATCCAGCAAACCTCTCTTCTCCTCTAAACCGTTCCAATTCCCTCAAAACACTCTGGTTAACTTACATTTGTAATGTGTGCATGCATTACCATTTCTTAACTGATATGGGAGTAACAATGGACATTTAGATAATAAATACAGTCCCTTACTGATGAAAAATTAGGAATGTAAAACAAGCGCTTGAGAGGCCAGGTGGAAGCCCTTCTACAGGCAGCACATAATGCTGAGATATTACGCAAGTATATTTAGAAACCTCAAGATAATATATAATGAAAAGCAGTTTACCTGAGCCTAACTACTGCCTTAAAAACACAATTGGAAAGGCACACCATTGTCTGAAGTATTCAGCATGACAACCAGTGTACCTAACATAGAAAGAGTATCAACTGTTTAATGAGGTATAAATACTTATAGTAGTAAAAGTGATTATTCCTAACTAAACCAATATGTGATTGATTTACAGTGGGAGAGGTATTTATTATAGAATCATTAGTGATATGCTCAAGTTATTTATTTTATTTCTAAGACTTGTCTTCCTATAAAATATTTGTACGATGGGCATGAATCTGATATCTGTATGTGTAAGGGCATAGTTATTGTTGCAAATACATCAGAAAATTGTATTTTATTTATTATGTCAATAAATTTTTATAGAGAAAAACAAAGCAATAAAATCATTGCATCATGGTATTGTAAGTAATATGGCCATGGGGAAAGGTGAGAGTAAGTGAAATGAATTGGTGCTTAGGATAATGAAAGTGAGGGACTAATGGGACCCAAAGGATCCAAGTAAAATACAGACAGATTCCGAGTAAGCTTCCTTCAACTCCTCAGAGAGTAATTCTACTTGGTTTTGATCAATAAACTGCAACAGCCCTTCATTTCTAATCCCAGACTTTTTATAAGCAGTTTGCCCACTCACACTGAATTGTGCAAGAGGAAGGTTGTAGGAGAAAGTGAATAGATCCACAAGGACTGATGGAAAATAATTGAATAGTTCCACGAGAAGAGGAGAAGGGTTTGTGATTAGAACCATGGAAGGTTGTTACCTTCCTTTCAGAGTACAGGGAGGGAATTAAATGGATTTATGAGAAATGTCGGAGGAGAAATAAATTGAGCCAACTACTTTCTATCTATCTATCTGCCTACCTAAGATATTTTCCTCTAGACACATCCAAGCTACACATGAGTTCATACTGTAAGTGCTATTATTTCTTTGCTTTACAGGGCCCCCATTCTTCAGGGAAAAACAGACCTCTTACTGTTGTAGGTATGTGACCTGTGATGAATAATCAACCCTAGAATCCATTTTGAAAGGCAACTAAGTTCACATAAAATTATTTTTTAGCTTCTGTTACTTTTTTCCTATGTTGTTTTTAATTTTCCTTAGTCTGGATTCATATAGAACAAAAAAAAAAGAAAAAGACGTGCGATAATAATCTGATTTTATAACCATTGCAAAAAGATACCCTTCTTTCAACAGTTATGCCCAGACAGAAGTGAAAAGTAAGAGAAGTCACGTGAGAAATCTTTTTATTATTATTATTTTCTTTTGAAAATCAGCTCCATAGGTCCTGGGGTTTGACTGTTTGCTTTGGTTAAGCATCACTGTATTCTTAGCAAATCTTAACTAAACCAGTCAACCTTTCCAGTTTCACCCACCACTACCTCTTGGCATTTAGGCTAAATAAGTAAGGTACAATAATCAGTGGGTATATAAAACTCCCCCACCTGTGAAGAATTTCATACGTATACTCTGTGTGAGACTTTTTCTTTCCCCTTTGGTTAAACATACACAAACAATGAGCCTCATTCACATCTCATTTAGTTCATAGAAGTGCACGATCCCGAATTGGGAGTCACCAGTAGAGCTCTTAGAGGCTGTTTGTAGTCCTTTTAAACTCAGCTAGCCACATTAAGAGAACCTAAATTGATTAGCATCAAATTCAAATCGGGAGTATCTTCATTCAAACCATCCAACATTTTGGGATCCTTCAGGGAAGAGGGATATAAAAATGCAATACAAATGAATAAAATTACTAGTGCAATGGATTAACACATACAGTGTAAAAAAAAGGCTACTAAATGAACAAGTCTATGTGATCAGATAAATGAAAAGTAATAGACATCAAGGTCTTCCACATTATAGCATATCAAGAATCTGTTGATTCCTGGCTGATTTTAGTTGCTCAGTTCACCCTAGAGTGGAAAAATATTATATAATCCTTTGCTAAAATATCAACATAGATTTGAATCTGAGCTTAAAAGTTATTCTTGGAGGTCCAAATAGATTAATATTTATTATTCTGTCATTCTGCCTTTCTCTTTAAGAAGGAATTCTAGTACTAAGCTAGAGTTGGCTAAGCAAGCTATTAGTTGCATGTATGCACCTTATCATTAAGTGAGACACCTAAAAGGCTAGCGTACTGGTGTTCTGATCTAAAATTAGAACTCTCTGCTATTACTGCAATAGCTCAAAAATCAAATAAACAAGCCAGCATTTTGACATTTGAGGAAAATAATATTGGGAAAAAAAAACACATGAAAATGAATATTAAGTATGCATAAATGAAATATGATCAACAGTCACCCAGCACAGAAAATGAAAAATAGCTTTTGTAGGAGCATATTACAAAGATAAACCAGCCAGTTAAATTTTGAATGAATCACCTTTTATCCACTTGTTGTGACATACAGCCATGGAAATTGATAACTTCAGAACTCCAGGTCCCCATGAAAAATATTTTTTCCAGAGGTAGCCTGTGCCCTAAATCAGATACTGCGTGAAGACTACTTACAATGGTTTTTATTCCACCCCCCCTGCCCGGCTTAATAAGATTCCCTCCAAAATGCTAGTTTCACCTTCTGATGTGAGCAGATGGCAAAAAGCAGTGACCATAGCAATTACAGGATAGTACACAGAAAATAGAGAACCAAAAATATGATAAAGGAAATCTGGACATTTTTTCATTATCTGGTATTTAAGCAGGGCACCTTTCCGGTAAAAGGGAAGGATTATCTCAAGGTTATTTATTCATTTACCAGCAATTAACTAGGTTCAGATAGTTGAAATCCCTGGTATCCAGAGAGTCAGTAAGAGGCCTCATGCATATGTTCTACTTTATGTTGCTCATCTGCAAAACAATGAGGCTTGTAATGATGTGAAAGGTTTAATGGACTCTCTCCTGGTTCGTCCTCTATCCAAGCTGATTGTTATTTGTGTAGTGTAATCTTTTTAAGACTGTGGTTCCCACAGGGAGGTGAGGAGGCAATGATTGGGCTGTGGATGGCAGCTCATGTCAGGGATCAAGGATCATCCAGTTAATAGTTTTACATTTAGAATTCACTAATATTCTGGTTCTAAAGACCAGCTTGCTAACACCTAGAGCTGGTTTTGGTTATTTTACACAAAAAAAAAAAAAAATCCTTTAAGTGTCACCATTTAAAAATTACTTAAAACACCATCAGAAAGTATTATCAGTCAGTTAATTATTATCTGGACTCAAGGAGGCTAAGGCAATGATGAAGGTATTAGCAGGACATTATGTGACAAAAAAAAGAATAAACAAGAAAGTGATTATATTTGACAAAGTTATTCAGGAGAGGTGATATTTTGATGCATTGATTAAGATACAACATTCCTTAAAAATTGAAGCTTAGCTGACTATTTGCTTTAAAATTAATAAGAAACATGAGTTCAAATCCCATAAGCAGCTTTGAAACCCTAAACCTGAATATTTAACATTAACTATCTGAGACATCAATATTTTACTTTTAATCTTTTTGTTCTTAAAAAAAATGCAAAGGAGAAAAAATTTTAAAAAATCATCTCTGTAGTCTTTTCTTTGCATCTTCAATTGTCTGTGGAAAGAAATAATTAGCTAGTGTGTGACTCCAGTATGTATCGTGAAATAATTTTAAAGATATCTGAAATGAGAAAGATGTTTTTTTCACATACCATTGGCTGTGTCACACTTGCTTCTAAACTTACTTGTGGTCCCAAAATTAAAGTGCCATCAAATAAAATCATGAGACTGTGATATTTCCCTTGGGAAATCTGTCACTTCATAGAGAATTGTTTTAGATCAGGATGGAGAAGACAAAACTGTTATGAGGAAGGAACAACTTACCAAAAAATAGACTCTGAACAAGATTAATACGATTCATAGATTCATAGAGTGAAAGGCCAGAAGAGACAACTGCTTCACCTACTTTGACCCACTCCAAACCACAGGACATTGCATTTCATCTACTTAACCTTGTATGGAGACCAGTCACTTGTGTGTGACCGAAGCAAAACTTGTGCTTAGCTAAAGCACATCATCCAGAAGACATGCAACTTTAAAATCAAAGCATCAAGAGAAGGAGAATCCAATACTTATCTTTCAAGCATTTGCAATCCTTTTTTTTTCTGATAACTAGTTCTCTTCATGTGAAAAACAGGTAATTTCTTTTTGAATGTGTCAAATAGCTGCTGTTATGCTCTTTGTTATTATTTTATGAAAATGCCATTATCATAGGATCTTAGAGTGAGTTAGGTAGGAAAGGAATCAGGAGGTCATCTAAACCAACCCTTAAATCAAAGAAGGGACAAAATCAATATCAAATCAAATATATTTTATTTTTATTTATTTTTAAGAAAGAAAAGCATTGTGGATGTCATTTCCTGTCCTCTTTTTGGAGAGGAGTCGGGAGGAGTTCTATCAATTTCATTCTATCAACATTTTTAAAAAATGTAGATACCAAAACTGCACAGAAAAACTGTAGTACAGGTCTTATCAGTGCTATGTGCCTAGCAGATTACAAAATATCATTAGTCCTTTTTGACACAACTCCACCCAAATGCCTTGCATGCATTTAATACTCCATTGTGCCTTGAAAAAATATTTTCAGAACACTGCTTTCCAATATATCATTTTCCATGTGTGAGTACATTCCTTTTTCTGCAATGGCATTTGTCTTATGAAAACATTTATACAGGCCCAGATATATGGGCTTGTCTGACTGCATGATCCCGATATTTTAGGATTATCCTTTTGCCGTCATTCTAGCATCTGTGCGCCTATAGATTTCAGTCAGAGGGATTTTATGTTAACTTTCGGAAAAACTAAGCCAGATTTTCATATACATATATTTTTATTTCTCCTCTGCCCTTTCTTAAGGGTGTCCCCCAGACATCACAACTTCATTTTCTTCTTTTGATCTATACGAGACCAGTGGATGAAACAGTCCATAAACGCTATTTTGACTTTCACCTTTAGGCAGATCACCATTTGTAGATCTAGCTCTGCTATAAAGAGTTGTCTGCTCCTGCTTGAACAAAATCTTGGCCTGTCTCCCCGACTAGTGAGTTGATTTTTTTAAATACAAGCTCAAGGTGACAAAAATTAAGTTTGATTTTTTTTTTTAGAATCATAGAATAGCTTGGATTGGAAGGGACCTCTAAAGGTCATCTAGTCCAACCCCCTGCTGTGGGCAGGGACATCTTCAACTAGATTAGGTTGCTCAGAGCCCCGTCCAACCTGACCTTCAATGTTGCCAGGGATGGGGCATCCACCACCTCTCTGGGCAACCTGTGCCAGTGTTTCACCACCCTCAGCATAAAAAATTTCTTCCTTATATCTAGTCTCAATCTACCCTCTTTTAGTTTAAAGCCATTACCCCTGGTCCTGTTGCAACAGGCCCTGCTAAAACATTTGCCGCCATCTTTTTTATAAGCCCCCTTGGCAGGAAGAAAGAGAATAGTTGAATAACTGAACTGAATAAAGGAGTAATTGAATAACCGATAGGGAAAGGTTTTTTTTTCCCCTGAACTGTTCTAATCAAGTAAAGAGGTAAGGAAGTTGCTTGTTTTATTCCTTACACATCCTTCGCCCTTGTTTTGTGAAACCCAGCACTGGACACAGCACTCCAGGTGTCTCTCCACAGGTGAGAGGGGCAGAAGCCCCTCCCTCGACCTGCTGGCCATGCTCCTTTGGATGCAGCCCAGGATACGATTGGCCTTCTGGGCTGCGAGCACACATTGCTGGCTCATGTCCAGCTTTTCATC
>NW_008824373.1:1913839-1947331 GCF_000699105.1 Pygoscelis adeliae | reverse complement strand
AGCTCCTTCTCTGCCTCCCTGATGTTACACAGTCTTCTCACCGCCTCCTGCAGCTCAGCCACCTGCTGCAGGAGGTCCTCGACCTGGGCACACTTTTCGCAGGCAGGTCTGCTGCCTGTCCCTACCCCAGGAGAGAGGTCTGGGCACTTCCTGCAGCCTGAGGTCTGCACTGCAGCCTCTCCCTTCAGCAGTTCCATCTGCGTGGAGGCATCGCACCCCTGGGCACCCTTCTGCACAAACTGCCACGCAAAGTGCCGCGCCAGGCCCTAGCTGATGCGCCACGCCCTGTTTGCCCATCCTGGTCGCAGCGCTCCTGGTGGCTAGCACTCCCTGGGGCTGCCTTTAGTGGGAGTGGGGGGTGGCAGCCAGTTATTCCTGGCCCCGCCTGCACCTCGTCAGCCGCCCTGGTGAGAGCTGCCAGCTCCCGGCAGGTCTCTGCGCTCCCCTGTGGGTTCTTCAGCTCAGGAAACCCCCCTGTACACCGCAATCTGCCGCGCCGCTGCGGGACGCGCCTGCATCGGAGCTGATCGCCTCTGCGAGTGACCAACCAGTTCTTTTCCCAACCAGTTCTTTTCTTTTCCTCTTTTCAAATTTTCTCTGAACATCATCACCCTGTCCCTCATCACTGAAATCCCTAATCACGTGAGACTCAAACCCAAATAATGCAATTGACTCCATCATCTTTTTGTATTGTCACGGAGCTGATCGCCTCTGCGAGTGACCAACCAGTTCTTTTCCCAACCAGTTCTTTTCTTTTCCTCTTTTCAAATTTTCTCTGAACATCATCACCCTGTCCCTCATCACTGAAATCCCTAATCACGTGAGACTCAAACCCAAATAATGCAATTGACTCCATCATCTTTTTGTATTGTCAGATTCAAGCTATAGCAAACTTTCAATACACCTACTTTCCATCACAAGGTGTATCTTTTCCTGTATAGCTACACTAATAAAGCTTTCATTCAGGTTCTCATCATATTCAAAGTGCTTCAGCAAAACATCATTTTCATAGCTCATTGCTTTGATAATGACAGTCCTCTATATACATCTTTCTATTAATTCTACTTCTATCACACCAAATGGAGATTACTTACTTTTACACCCAAGGTTCTTTGGAATGTGCGTTTGCTGAGTCTTTCTGGTTTACTACTGAAATGTCAGATCCCATCTCTGCTTGGCATTCCTACATATTCTGGAAAAGACATTTGTACACTGTTCTGTGATAAACTTTGCTGCTTAGAGCTTCCTAAAAAATGACTTGATTGTGTTTCTGCAGTTTCATCCTCACTAATTCCTTTTGCTGCCTATAAAAAGTCTTCACAGTAGTGAACCCCCATTCTCCTTTCACTCTGATGAGAATTGTCTCACTTTTTCTTTACTTCCAGTACACCTTCCCTTCTCCTCTCTCCCAGCCTGTAGGTACCTAGTTTTCATTTTTTTCTTACACTTAAACAGTTGATTTACTCAAACAGGAACTCTTGGTTTGTGTTTGTGTTTATACAATTCATAGCACAAATGGGACCTGGCTAGCTGAGTGGCTCATCAGTAACACAAATCAAAGATTAACCTGAAGGTCAAAAATCTCATTCCAAGTCCAGAAACATTTTATGTTTTCTGGTTTTTGTTTGTTTGCTTGGTTGGTTGGTTTTTTTAGAGAAATGGGAAATGCTACCAGACTTTGTACTCCATGGAATTAAGAGATGTATAGGTGTGGAAAACTGAGCAGATGGATGTTCAAGAAAATAAGAGAAAATAAATTACTTCATCACATGGGGTTTTTTTATACGAACAGAGATTAAGATTTCTCATTAAAATACAAGCTCATTTTCTAATAAAAAAATGCTGGAGAAAAACGTCAAAATATTTCCCACTTTAATTTTTTCTCCTTTTTTTCTACTTTGTGTCTTCTAAAAAAGATGGGAAGAGAGATAAAGGTACCAACAGGGAAAATGTGAAGAACAGAAACTAAAATACTAGCAGAAGTTCCCTCCCCCCTAGTTTTCATTTTTTGTTGCAAAACAGAATATTAAGAAGCAAAGTTTCTGCCAAAATATCATTAACAGCACTTTTTCCTTTTCTGATTAAAAACTTTCAAACAGAAAATGCTGGCCTGCCTCATGTATTTGTAATTGTATTTGTAATTGTATTTGTATTTGTATTTGTATTTGTATTTGTATTTGTATTTGTATTTGTATTTGTATTTGTATTTGTATTTGTATTTGTATTCATAATGATTTCAAAGTGTTTAACCGTCAACCCAACAACACCATGCCCACTAAACCGTGTCCCTAAGCGCCTCATCTACCCGTCTTTTAAATACTTCCAGGGATGGTGACTCAACCACTTCCCTGGGCAGCCTGTTCCAATGTTTAACCACTCTTTCAGTAAAGAAATTTTTCCTTACATCCAATCTAAACCTCCCCTGGCGCAACTTGAGGCCATTTCCTCTCGTCCTTTCGCCAGTCCTTTCAGATCCCATCTCTGCTTGGCATTCCTACATATTCTGGAAAAGACATTTGTACACTGTTCTGTGATAAACTTTGCTGCTTAGAGCTTCCTAAAAAATGACTTGATTGTGTTTCTGCAGTTTCATCCTCACTAATTCCTTTTGCTGCCTATAAAAAGTCTTCACAGTAGTGAACCCCCATTCTCCTTTCACACTGACGAGAATTGTCTCACTTTTTCTTTACTTCCAGTACACCTCCCCTTCTCCTCTCTCCCAGCCTGTAGGTACCTAGTTTTCATTTTTTTCTTACACTTAAACAGTTGATTTACTCAAACAGGAACTCTTGGTTTGTGTTTGTGTTTATACAATTCATAGCACAAATGGGACCTGGCTAGCTGAGTGGCTCATCAGTAACACAAATCAAAGATTAACCTGAAGGTCAAAAATCTCATTCCAAGTCCAGAAACATTTTATGTTTTCTGTTTTTTGTTTGTTTGCTTGGTTGGTTGTTTTTTTTAGAGAAATGGGAAATGTTACCAGACTTTTACTCCATGGAATTAAGAGATGTATAGGTGTGGAAAACTGAGCAGATGGATGTTCAAGAAAATAAGAGAAAATAAATTACTTCATCACATGGTTTTTTTTTATACGAACAGAGATTAAAATTTCTCATTAAAATACAAGCTCATTTTCTAATAAAAAAATGCTGGAGGAAAATGTCAAAATATTTCCCACTTTAATTTTTTCTCCTTTTTTTCTACTTTGTGTCTTCTAAAAAAGATGGGAAGAGAGATAAAGGTACCAACAGGGAAAATGTGAAGAACAGAAACTAAAATACTAGCAGAAGTTCCCTCCCCCCTAGTTTTCATTTTTTGTTGCAAAACAGAATATTAAGAAGCAAAGTTTCTGCCAAAATATCATTAACAGCACTTTTTCCTTTTCTGATTAAAAACTTTCAAACAGAAAATGCTGGCCTGCCTCATGTATTTGTAATTGTATTTGTAATTGTATTTGTATTTGTATTTGTATTTGTATTTGTATTTGTATTTGTATTTGTATTTGTATTTGTATTTGTATTTGTATTTGTATTTGTATTCATAATGATTTCAAAGTGTTTAAAAACTTCTAATTGTGTAACTGTTATTTTATATAACTACATGATCTTGTCATAGCTCTCTGCTCCATTTCATTACTAGCTCTGTACCCACTGCAATTAGTTATACATTTCCACCAGTCATCAGTCTATACTTTTATTTTTCATACTTACAATTAGCAGTTCATGCCGCACCGTTGTTTCACAATGTCAGGAATGTCCCAAAACACTTTTTAAATCATTTAACATATGCAGTAGGAAACACACAGTAGCTTCTGCTTCCTTCTCATCACCAAGATCACTAATAACTATTTAAAGTGTTTGAGCTCATTTTCTGTCTGAAGCTACCTATGTTGAACACACAAAGTACAAAATTATTCCTTATTAGTGTTTAAAAAGACCAGCGAGGAATCCTTGCACTAGGAAACTAACCAAAGAGATAATTTCCAGTAAAGAAATAGAGAAATGTCTATATCGGTGCAGGAGATACCGTGAAACTCTTCAAATACTATACACAATTCTGGTCATACATTCTGGAGCGAAGCACATTCGAACTGAATTCAAACTGAAGTCAATTTGGAAAAGAGCTATTTATTATGACTAGAGGAAGGTAAGATGCATCTTTAGAAGGGACTGCAAACTTATGGTTTTCTTAAACTAGCAAAACAAAGACTGGGAGGGAATATGACTTCAGTCAATAAACACATCAGGATAAAAGCAGTCAGGGAAAGGTGAAGACCTATTTGAGCTAAAAGCTAATATGTGCATAAGAATAAATAAGTACAAAGTGTTCATGCATAAATTTTGCATGAAAATTAGGAAGCTCTTCCTAACCTCAGAAGAATAAAAGACCTTGGAGACTGACAGGAGAGAAGTGGAGCAGATCTCAGAAGTTCTAAGATGGAGCTAATAAAAGGGCTTTTATGACACGTTTGCTCATGGTAGGAATGTTTAAACAACACTACCCTGTGAGTTCCCAGCAATCCTGTAACTTCAGACCATCCCCCATGTTAGAAGTGCCATTTTGCACATCCCTATAAAATAAACGGACAGAAAATATTTTGGTGTTAACTTAGGGTCTTCTGTAAGTCCTCAGGGTGCATAACTAATATTACATACATATATACCCAATTTTTAAGGATGCTCAAGCTGAATGTGGTCTTTGTTGCACCCATTAATGAAAATGAATCAGAAGACTCCTCTAAACAAGAAGCAAACTCTGGAATGCATAAGGACTATCAGCTACAGAGGTTACAGATATAATTGATCTATCTACTTTTCTGTGAATTCTTAATGTGCCTTTGTATATCTATAATAATAAGTTTCTAGTAATAAGTATTTAGATTTCTACAGTTCCTCTGTCAGTGTGTATATATGTTCATATATACATATAAAAGTACAACTATAGATACATACATATATATAGGTATAAATATTCATATCCATAGTCATAAACTACTGTATAATACATCTAATGGAGAGAAGAATAACTACATGTTTACTGGAAGGTTGTAAACACTTTTAGTGAAACACTTCAACATTTCTCTAACATAATGTTTTGAAAGGGCCCAGGGTCAATACAAATGTAATATATAGAGGCTAAAAGAAAATTTGACAGAAAATTTGTCCAAAGAGCACAGTAAGGTGGCATGTAAAAACAATAATGGACCATTATGCTGTCTTATTAGAGAAATTAAAGCATTGTGCACACTGCCTGACTCATAGTGTCTGGCTTTTCTACTGAACAACTTGAAACCTGTATTTCCAACTCAAGTAGTGATTTTATTTTTTAAATGTAATTTCCTTTTCAACTCTAAATATTTAATAATATCAGATGTGGCCAACTTGTTTGGGAAGTTCAAAAGGCAGAGACCCACTGGACTCCCACAAATACTGTTTGGTTAGGCAATCACTAAAGTTTGTATACAAACAGGCTAAATGGAGTCTTTGCAGGTGCAAACAGTGGTGTTTCATCTTCTGTACATGCACAGAAAGCTTCATCTTTTGGAAAGCTTCTTTGTAGATACAGCAGTATAAAAAAAAAGGTGTAGCATATATGTGCTAACATATGGAGGATCTACATACTATACAATCTTTAAAATTAGAAATGGACCTGCAGCATTGAATTTGGTTTGAGGGATATGTCTACCTGGAAGACAGGTGCAACATGTCACCAGCAAACCTTCCAAGCAACCTTTCCTAGGAAGGTGGAAATTCCCTCCAGTGATGTAATTTATGCTATTACATCAAATAAAATGTACTTTAGCAGCCAAAGTTCCTGATACAACATTGATGTGATTACTTTTCCATTACAAAGAAACTAGATAAAAAGTTTCTGTGAAGACATGATTGTACTTAGGAGAATTTCTCATACAGTCTACTTACAAACTTCATCTCTCCTGCTCATTGTAGTGTAAATATTTGTGGCTGGAACCCTAAGTATTTACTTGGGGGGAAAAAAAAAAGCAAAACCAAAAAACCCCCGCTGCATTTGAATTTGTTACAGGGTGAGGGTTCAGAATCTCTCTCATTGCACAGGCACCAAGTATACTTTTCTACGGATATATACGGAGGACATCATACCTTATTGGATGTGATTGATATACAAACTGCATTCATTTTATAGCAGAAAGCAAATATAATTTTCCAAGATGTGTTTGGAAACATTAAACAAATTAATTGGGTTAGATTCCTTACTTGGGATAAACAGAGAGAATACTACGGAAGTCAAGGATATGACTCATTCGTTAAACACTTTATTTCTAGGCCTTCCAAGACATTTATTGTGCTAGCATCTAGCAGACTCGCAAAATGCTGGGGAGATTTAATGTGCATTCTGTTTCTGTGAGATACAGATTTACCACCTCCTTTTTGCTGATCGAGTCTGAAGCCCAAAGTCAATAAGCCAAAGTTACCAAAGTCTGGGAACTTGAATCCAAGTCAGTTGAATCAAGTATATGCTGAAATAACAACCTCTTTTCCCCTTTCTTCTTCAGCAGCACTTTATAGCTAAATGCGTAGATACTAAATACCTAAATTGTTAGAATACTAAATAGAACAATGGCAATTATAGCACAACTGTGTTTACAAGGACTCCTACAAATTAGTTTATCCTTTTCTGGACTGACACATTTGGTTTGATTTGTTCCTAAAGTTCTTTAAATCTTTTTCAGGTATTCTGTATTGACAATCTCTCTTTTTTTTTCTTTTTTTTTTTCCTACTGTTGTCTAAATTAAATCTTTCTTTCTGATTTTTCTGTATATATATATATATTTGAATTCTTGTTTTCCTCATTGTGGACAAGTAGAAGAAGCTTTTTGTTTCTTCAAAGCAGGCTTTATCACATCCATTCTGAGTCTTCTCTTTTTTAATCACTGAAATCCCAATACCCCCTGTATTTCTCGGTTGGTCATTTTTGTTCATATATGCCTGTCTAGCTGCACTGAATCACTAAATTTATGTGTCAGTTTTGGTGATTTTGGTTGTTTTGGGGGGATTTTGTTTGTTTGTTTGTTTGTTTGTTGTTTGGGTTTGGGTTTGGTTTTTTTTTTTTGAGAAACAAGTCAAAAAAGGCTAAATAGGAAAAGGAACTTCCATATCTAGAAGAAGTGGCACAAAATCCAGTTATTTTCTTTTTCAGTACCCATTGCTGTTCCTCCCTGCTCAGGGATATATTTAGATTTAAAGGAAGAACTGCACAGAGTATAGGCAATGGACCCCTGCTATTCCTAGTCCCTTGTCAGTGGTGAAATTATCTGTGAAAAACATAAACCTGCTTAGCCTGTACTCTATAATCTGTCCTTGGATCCTAAATCGAGTTAAAATTGGCTGAATTTAAGTATTTTTTGCTACTGTATGCTTGCATTTACTTGTGAATATAAATTACCACTTAATAGAACACAGGGGAGTCTGCTCCTGGAGATTTTCACTGACTGTATCTGACAGGTCAGACCACTAACAGAAAACAAAAATGTACTCCAATTTGTAATTTGCAGGGCCCAAAATATTTGTTCAGGAGTTTCTACTGTTTAATTCAGAATTATGTAAAACTTTATTTTTGATGCAGCAAGGTTTGATAGCATGGAGAAATGCTGACTCATGAGCTGAATGGCAGGACATCACAGTGTGACTGTAGGCAGACAAAACTTGGCAGCCTTTATCACAAATTAAGGAAAATATTTATAGAAAAATAATATGGCAAAAGACTCAAGGTACAAAGTCTTAAAGATATGTTGACTACAACAAACTCATATAAACCATGATGAATGCTTTGAAATACCTAAGAAGTAGAAGAAACTTTCAGCTAAATTTTAAGATACTATAGGCATTTGCACGAGGAGACTCCTGAGAAAGAGAAAACGACTGTTGGGAGTTTTGCAATTGAATCCCAGTGGCTGGATCACTGCACAGGAAATTTCTTGCTTCCAGGTTTTGTGTTCTGGCTCACTAGAAAACTCGATGCTTTTACTTCTGCTGGTTTGCTCTGCTTCCATCCCTCCCGGTCTGCTGAACTTGTCTTTGAGAGGAACGTGAAGATTTACTGCAGTAGGAGAGTGTATGGAAATGATCTGAATGTCCTAACATCAATCCTGCTTTTTGCAGAGGAATGAAGGGAGAAAAAGGAAGACTGGGGCAGGGTCAGGTGAGGTGGGGCCAGGGGTGCCCAGGTTCAACTTCTAGGTTTGTACGATCTATTTATTCCTTTCAACTGAAGGAAAAGAGGAGCAATTCAGCAATATGATCAAATAACTGAATGGGAATTTGGAGTACAGCTTCCTGGATAAAAGTTAGCAAGACCATTTCATCAGAAACGCCTCTTCCCAGAACATGAAAATGCCTTAAAAGCCTCTCAGCCCAGACACATGGTGGAAGAATGATTGCCTCACTTAGACTGAGTAGACATTTCTTGAAAGATGTGCTTTTGCTTTATGTATATATTAGCCTATAATTCAAGTGAAACATAAATGGGATGAAGGATAACTTTACCTTGATTCAACAGCTACTGTCAGACTTCTCAAAAATCTCTGTGAAGAGGACAAGTAAAAGCAAATTTACAAATGCACAGTAGCTATATTTATTAGTTGATATTTTCTTCCTATTTAGGGGCATTTACCTCTACAGAGCAAAAATGATACAGATGTTGGGAAAATCTGACCTTCACGTTCAACCAATTTTGGAGGTACTTCATGAAAACAAGCTGTTGGTGATAATTAAAGTAGCATGAAAGCAGACAGCGTCCACACCCCCTTTTTAAAGGAGCATTAGTTTTCAGCAGTCCTCAGTTTTGGGGTAGGCTGTGAGAGCCTCAGAGATGTGCAGCACTCACTAAAAGACCTGAGGCATGGACATTCAGAGACTGACTCAGACTTAGCAAATGGTAACACTTTTCAACTCCTTTGGATCACATAGCACAGTATACTTGTGGATATCAGCTTTTAACCACTGATAGGGCTGATGATCTCTTAGTAACGTTAGAGTGATTGAAAGCCACTTTCAACCTGTACATTGTGAAGAACATGGGAACTCAGGAGCACACTTAAAGTGTGACCACTTTGTACCAAGTTGTTATATTCTTGTCCACCCCATTTAATGATTTTGGGTACAGTTTTCAAAATACCTTGGCTGAACTCTTACTCAAAACAATATTTTGCTTTATTTTTCACCTTTTAACTTCCGAGGAAAATTTAGCTAAGGTCTCTGTCTTAAAGTGCATTATTTTTCCCCACAGTAAGCTCCACAAGAAACTTGCACTTCTTTTCTTCCTTGGTTCAAGTGCCCAGCCATCACCACTCAGGATATAAAACATCTTGTTTACTTCTAGCCACGTCACTGGGGCTGTTGTCATGCTATTTCAGAAATGCGCTGCAGCTAGCTACAGGTACCAAATGGAATCATAGAAAGGTAGCGGTTCTTGATTGAATTTATTTGTGTTTGAATCTGTCAGGGATAAAAGAGCCAACAAATAATAAAATAGATGCAAGCCTCTCTAAGTCAGCAGCCACCTGCTACCTCTGGGCTATTAGAGGGGCCCTCAGCATGACAACACAAATCCATGCTGGCAGGCCAATCACAGCTTAAAAAAAGCCCTACCTCAGCTCAGCTCATCAACTCAGTCAGCAAAGTGACAGCAATGGTGACATTTCATTTTTCCTGGTATTAGTTGTGAATTGTTTTATCACATTATTTTTACTTTCACCCTCTCGTCATCTTTTAAATGCTGATAGTGTTGATGGCTCTAAAATGCAGTCTATCTAGCTGCTCTTTCGAGAAACGGAGGGTTGGTTCTACTCTTTTTTATTTCCCCAAATAGGCTGAAGCTCGTTTCATTTCTCTCCCTTCTGTGCATCTAAATCATGTAAATTACAGGGAACTGTAAAAGTCAAAGTACTCATCACAGGCACCATAATTATTGATAATAATCTATTCTTCAAAACTAGCACCATTTCACATGCTGTTCACTAATTTCACTCCCATTTATAGAATGAGTCAAATTCTGTACTGACTTGTATCACCTGCAACTGCATTTGAATTGACCCTAAGAGTTTACAATGGTACCTTGTTTAATAAGGTTATGCAAATGGACAGAGCAGAATGTACTGTTAGTAAAAGGAGTGAATATTTAGGGCTGTGAAAAGAAATTAAATCACTGCAGTAGTCTGAAGCAACCCCTGACATTTTTTTAAACAACAAATGAAATCTTGGCCTCAGTATAGTCACTAAAAGTTTTGCCAATAACTTCCCCAGGGCTGGGATTTCACTCCCATGGACTGAATTTGAATGGAAGAGGAGGATCATGTTTTTGTTTTGTTTTAAGTTGTTGGCTTTGAGAATACAGTCTAAAGCATCCTGCCTGCACCAGAGGCTGCAGAACTGACATTTAGAGGTGATGGAGAAGGGAGAAAATAAAACAAAGCTGTAAGTTATTTCTTTTTCTTTTGTTGTTCGTAATCACTGTACACCAGTGATTTACAATGTCTCCATATCTTCAGCAGTGTATCATGGAGGCTTGATGTGATCACATACTTGTGCTTATTAAAAAGGATCTTAAAGCTTTCTGCGCGGTCTCATTTATTTTCTAGAAAGTCTGCATTACTAATCTGAACCAGTTATAGAAGAGAATTCCATTCAAAACCAATGAATGTAAATGGTAAGCTTCCCATGGGACTACATCAAAACTTGGATTTGGCCTTAGTACAAGGAGTAATCACAGACAGGCAAATTTCAGCATCTCTGAGCTGTCAGTGACCTGATTTTCTTCATCCCTCATTATCACATAGTATATCTGGGAGAGGCCTGAAAATTATCTAGGAAAGCTGGCTCTTTTTTGAACCCTGGGGAGTTACATGTGAATGAGGAAATGACTTGTGGGTTCAGATATGGGGCCAAAAATACAACACGAGTATATGGAGATATCCTAATTTGTCTCCTGCTCTTTTTCTTCACTTAAAATTCTATCAGCACTGAGACAAGAACATTTTCTTTTGCAACTCCTGCAACTTCTCAAGACAGAATTCCTTTATATTTCCACTATTTCTATTTTTTTTTTTTTTTTCATATTCTCTCTGAATTCCTTTTAGCAACTCCTTAGGATGTTTTTGTAATTTCTATCCTGCAACTGTATTGTTTAACTATGAAACCTAGTAAATAAATAAATAGATAAACATGAGAAAGACTTTGCTTTTTAAAGTTGCATTATACAATAAATCTTTTCACTCCTAGTATACATTTACCTACAGCCTTGCTTACAGCACATGAGCACAGTTCAAGTAATTTAGAAATTAATAAAGCTTTTTGTTTAAGTAACCAATATTGTGCTCCTTCTGCATACAAACTCCTACATATCATATGTATAACACAGTCCAGTAATAGCACAGTACAATAACCGTTGTACAAAAATGCATTCTCATAAGCAACAGCTGTCAGGTAAAATTCTTTGTAATTTTCTCTTGAAGTAAATTTATCTTTTCTTTCTGCCTACATTATTCACAACTTGATATCACACAGAACCAAAACAAAATTCAATAACCTTTAAAAACACCTTTCTTCCCTACATGGTATGGTGGGCATTTTTGTAGCTGGACTAATAATTCATACTAAGAAAACAATTATGTTTCCTGTGTGATTAACAAGATATTAGCAAATAGAGTATTACTATTAAGGGACATATTTTTCAGGCAATCTCTAGAGTATCTAGAAAGAAAAAATAAAACTAGAATCTAGAGATCTCTATTCCTTTTAAATCTGGGACTTCCTTTGTTATAATTCTGCCTTGAATGATATATTGAAATATGTACCTTGTGTCACACTGTTCATCAACATGTCACATTGTATCATGTCACTTTATGTAGCTCAGTGACAGATGCATCTCTAAAGCAATGAGTCGTCATGTCCCTTGGCATGAGGAGATGTGAAAATAAATACATTCTTGTTTTGTTTACAGTAAACTACTTCCAGAAATAGAAAAAAACAAAACAAAACATCAAGAAACCAAACATCAAACAAACTACTTTTATTTAGTTTTAGAATACTTTAAGTAAATGAAGGGAAAGGGTGGTGCCTCCCTCATTCATCTTAAAAAAAAAAAAAAAAAGTATACAAATTAATACATGCCCAGAATGCATAATTTCATTTTGTTATTCCTTTGATTTAAAGGATAGAAAGAACATGCCTATAAGCAAGCTATAAGCAATTGTTATATGTTCTATAGATAACTAGGGAAATTACAGACTTGGAAAAAATGACTAACAGACTGAACAGGCAGTAAATTCTTGTCTTGTTGATAACAAATAATTGTATTTAATTATTTAAAACACACATATTAATTAACATCAGGGGTTATTTTGTTGTCTTTTCTGGTTTCCTTGAAACAAGTTTTATAAATTATTTCCACATTATATTGAATTGGCTCAGTGTGCAATACATTGGATTCACTGGCATGTTCTGTTTGCTGTGAACTATTCCTGTGTTGAAATATGCTGTAAAACTACATTAGGTGGCTGGGGAGGCCAGATACTGGCCTGCTTTGCATTACTGATGTTTTGCAAAGCAGGTGGACCGCAGAGATGAATTTGGCTCAGTGTTCATATAATTGTGTATAGGTGGCCCAATTTACGACTGGGTTACTTTAGTCCATTAAGGATGTAATTCCAACGAGTCAAATTCACTCTTTCATAAAGCAGAAATGCGAGGAAAAAGGCAGCCTGTCACAGGGCATTATGGTTCCCTAATTGTCTGTTCAGCCACCTCGATGGCTGCATCTAATGTCCCAGGTTAAAGTAGATGGTGATGATGCATCATTCACTGGTCACTGCTCTCTCCCCCGGCACCAAGCTCCTTTTCTGTTTCTCCATAATACACCCTCATTTGCTAGAGGCCATAGTTCTAAACCCCTTTCGAATTTTAAATAGAAAAGGCATTACTCATCTCTCAGCCTTGAGACCTATTCTGGTCAAGGTTTTGAATACACGAGAAGCAAGGACTGACACTGCTGGAAACTGAAGTCCTATGTCCAAACACACAGAAGAACATGCTATGTCCAAACACACAGAAGACAATTTCTTATCCCTAATCCAGCCCTGTCAATTTGCTTTAGCCTTTATCCAAAGAGTTTATATCAGGGCTTGGAGGGCTTAGAGAGTATGCTGTTACCATGTACCATGTCTTAATGTCTGCCCCAAGATTTTGGATAATAGTGCGTACTCGTGTTAAGTGAGAGAAAGAAAACATTGTTAGATGGTGGCATCATTTGCACAGAGTGGGCCAAGAAAAAACCTGATCTGAACTCGATCTCAAAAGACAGAGATAAAAGTCCCCATAATCCAGCTTCCAAACTGAAAGTAGATCAAATCACCAAAGCCAAACACTGATGGCTATACTGCAACCTCAGTATTTGATTTTATAGACATCTGAGTAAATTAATGAAATATACTGCAACAGCTTATAGTTCCAACTTGGGGTGCTTTTCAAGCTAACATTCATCCTGAAAGATTTCATATCCAGCCCTTTCTCTGCATGTGCAAGTTATATGTTGTTATCTGTCTCTAATCTAGCTATTTTAAGCAGATTTGGGCATGTAAACATAAACTCAAATGACATTGGGATTGTAGTGTGGTATGTAGTGTAGCTTCACACCTTAAAGAAGGTTAAAAAAATGATAATATTGAATAATAAAATAAAAAGCATCAGTGAGAAAATCTCCCAATTTCTCCAGCAATCTTGGGAGAAAATATCAATCATTCTTTAACAAGACAGGGACAGTTTTTGTTTCCTTTTTTTTATTACATCCATCAAGAGTATTCCCATCAAGAGTATTCCAGATCAATCCACTGTTTGTAAGTGCTCATGTTGTTACTTTCAGATTCACATCTTTCATTTTAAGTAAAAACAAGGATTGACTTACTTCTGATGTAGAAAAAATGGACAGTTCTTTTTAAGAAGGGAAGATCGCATTATTTTGCTTGATACTTCTCATGCTATTAAGAGGATTTTCTTAACTAGGAGCTGATGTGCTGTAGCCATTCTATTCCTCCTAAGCTTCACGTTGTTCTTATGGAGAACAGACAGGAGACAAATGTTTTGCATATGATGTTGTCAGATAGTTTTAATGACCATACTTGAGAAACGAGAGAGGAAGAAGAGATTGCGAGGCTTAGTTATTTGGATGGGGTCTTAATTAGGAACTCAGTTCTGTAAGACTAATATTGCTTTCTGTTCTCATTTGTTCTTTGTGTAATATGAATACTGACATGCCAATTGTGTATGATTATAGATAGTTATTTATGGAACGAGATTTTGCCTCTACACTTAATTATGTTTTTGCATGTGAGGTAAGCATTCTATTGCCACTGTGGTGTTTAACTGAATCTATTTTAGTTTCTTTTTTTCTATTAATCCATGGATTGATAGCTGTTTTGTTCACCCTTCTGTGCTATTCTCTCTACTTGCTTATATGACAAATTTTCTGGTGTCCAAATATAACTCTATAATAATATAATATGGTATATTAATATGTATGTTTTAATATGATATAAATATATAATTTATTTATATGATCGATATTTATATCATATAAATGTATTTATATGGTATATTTATATGATAGAAAATATTGTAAAGTATTTATCTTATAAAATATAGCAATTAATTAGTAATAATTATTGCTATTAAATATTAGATTTTATTTTAGGAAACTGTTTTTCTCTGTTTTCCTAAATAGCTCTACTTAATGTAAGCAAATATTGAGTCTGTATTCATGTGCATGTTCATGTGCAAGTATACATAAGACTATTTTTCAACAGCAACTTTTGAAATTATTGGACAGTGTCAACTGATTCTGAGAGGTAGATATCTCAAAGACAGCAAGATTCCACAAGCTTTGTGAAAATAGGTTACTGAATAGAAGAAAAAATAATTTTCTATAGAACAAATTGTTATTTACTCTTCACTTGACTTAGGAGAACCTAAATGGAAAAGGAAGACACTGGAAGTCATGGAAATTATCATGAAACAACAAGGTTTTTGTCTTTTTTTGTGGTTTGTTTTTTTTTTTCTCTTGTATGTGGGAAGAAAGAAAGGGGTGCAAGGGAGAATACAGAATACATTCATTCCCATGGTCATACATGTGCACTAACAATATCAATGAGACATGAAAGCATATTAATACATGAGGGAGAAGGGATTTCTATATTATTGTTCCTCCTAAAGAATTTGAATATGTACTTTTAAACATTATTTATCTACTTTGGTTTGCACAGTCCAGGTAAAAACCATTTGTTCAACGCCTTGAATTTATATACTGCCCTATTCAAAAAACTTCCATTCTTTTTTTTAAACTTAGAAAAAAATGGTTCATGCCAACATAACAACATTACACTGAATCAGCTCTATAAACTTTCAAGGTATGGAAATATATTTGCTTGTCTTTAGAGTTTTCCCCTAAAAGAATTACTGTGCTGTTTGTGAAGTTCTCCTCTGACAGCCTGGATATCTTAGTTGTGTGTACAAGGTAAGGTATGTATAACCTAAACTTAGGGAGGCAGAAGAGATGTATCTCAGGAAGTTGTTGATGGATTGGTAGCCAGTGTGGCTCTGTGAAAAAAAAATTCAGACAAAAAACTTACCAAAGTAAAAGAGGAGACACAAAAGTTCCATCCTTTAGAGATTTTAACATAAAGAAAAGAGAATTTCTCAGACTTCATGCTTTGGAAAAGCTCATAATGTTCTGAAGGAGGATCCTACAGGATTCTGTGTGAGAACTGATGAGAATCAACTCACTAGACCTGCATTTTTAAATTCCACCTATAATTAACTATACTTTCAATTTAAAATGCTAGAAACTAATAGATTGAAAAAAATAACAGACACAGTCTAGGGGGGATTCACATAAACTGGTTTATATTTGAAGGAATGTATTTTAATTAAGATGTTGGTTTAATTAACAGAACAGCACATTCCACTTCATCAAGACGTATTCTGGTGGCATGAGATCTTGCATATGCCCATAAGGCTGGTTGAGTATGTGGTCCTCTCCTGCTAGGAACCTTATCTGCTTTTCAGAAAGATAAAGTGGTTCTTTGCACATAACTGAATTACCTTCCTAGGGTGCTCCTTTTTACCTTCTGTCACAGCCTCTTTGCCTGGAAAAAGAACCTGAAATATTTTTAACATTCAGAGGATTTTGAAAATTGATCTCAGTGGATCATGTGCAAGAGGAGAGAGAGATGCCCTCTTTGAAGGTCACAGAAAGGATATCTGAATCTTTAGCTTTGTCATAATCAAACGGATTTGCTAAAAAGTCCTAGGAGTAAAAAAAAAAAAAAAAAAGAATCACTTTTCAGTTAAAATTACAGTCCATATTATGAGAGCTTTATATCCTTTGCCAAAGGAAAATGCTTCTGTTGATGTACAGTAACATGTTAGCTCTCTGGTGAGCTTCCCCTAGCTTCATAGTGTACTACTGTCTGATTTCAGTGGTGCAAAACATGGAGTGTTTAGGTCACTAATCCTTCAGTAGTTTTCTGATGGCAAAAGCAAGTGATAGAGTTCCACCACCCAGTCATCATCTTGTTAATTTTGCTGACTGTCCAGCAGAGTTTCAAGCCTAATCTAAGGACTAAGACCCTATTGTACTAGGCACTGTGAGAACATATTATGAGAACAAAAAGGAGTTTCTTATTTCAAGTAGCTGCCAACCAGAGTGTAGGACAAGATGAAGTAGATGTATTCAGATAAATGAGGGACTTACAAGGAAACAGAGAACATGATAGAAGCAATCAAGTTATTGTGAGATCATTCAGGCAGCAGAAGGAAGACAATGCTCTTGTTTGGCAGATATACACGGAAAAATTCTCTCAAGCATGGAGGATATGGCAGAAGAAACTGTGGATCATACTGTTTAAAAATGAACCAAAGATTTAAAATTCAGAGATAAAACATTGAATCAAACTTGAATCCAGAACTGACATTTCAGTAGGCTAGGAAGAGGTCAAGGATGTCCTGAAAAGGAGAGAGAGGCATCATGCTTGACCAAAGTTAATATATGGAACCATGAAGTGGATGCAAAGAAATACATTACAAAGTGATGGGGTCCTTTTAGCAACATTCTGAAGTAGCAGGTGTTGGATAATGTTGCTTTTAGTACAGCAGATGTTGACGTAACTGAGATGTGAGGAGAAGAAACCTGGACAAGAAATTTAACTTTATAGACCAAGTGAAATGACTTTATTTTACAGATGGATAGAGAATTGTAATTCTTATAAAAATTAAACAGAATTTGAATAGGAAGACCTGTAGTGGCACTTGAGTTGAATTTAAACTGAGGTTGCAGCAGAAAGATGGTTTTGTCCATCATGATCAAGAAGTGGTGTAATGAAGAACACTTCGAGGAAGAAAAGGAAGGCCATTTATAGTTTAGCCAAGTTGAATTTGAGCTGCTAACTACATATAGACATGGAAGTGTCAGACAAATTAAAATTTGCACAACCAACTGATTCTACCATTGTTATTTCTCTCTGGAAATGCTGTACATTATCACAGGATCATAGAATCGTTTAGGTTGGAAAAGACCTTTAAGATCATTGAGTCCAACCGTAAACCTAACACTGCCAAGTCCACCACTAAACCATGTCCCCAAAACGCCACATCTACACATCTTTTAAATACCTCCAGGGATGGTGACTCAACCACTTCCCTGGGCAGCCTCTTCCAATGCTTGACAACCCTTTCAGTGAAGAAATTTTTCCTCATGTCCAATCTAAACCTCCCCTGGTGCAACTTGAGGCCATTTCCTCTCGTCCTATCACTTGTAACTTGGGAGAAGACAACACCACCCACCTCGCTACAACCTCCTTTCAGGTAGTTGTAGGGAGCGGTAAGGTCTCCCCTCAGCCTCCTTTTCTCCAGGCTAAACAACCCCAGTTCCCTCAGCCGCTCCTCACAAGACTTGTTCTCCAGACCCTTCACCAGCCTCGTTGCCCTTCTCTGGACGCGCTCCAGTACCTCAATGTCTTTCTTGTAGTGAGGGGCCCAAAACTGAACATCCATCAGTCTGTGTAGATAGTGAGTTACTTTGTTAGACAGACATGCATTTTCCTCACCTTTTTATACACTTTCTGAAGTTTGGTCAAATCATATAAAATATATTCCTCAGAGATGTTTTCTTTCATGAGAAAAAAAACACAACACAGTGATACTGTGATAATGTAAAGAAAATAGATGGAGCTGGCTTAGCCAGCTCTTTAATCTTTGGAAAGACTGCACATGAGAGAAGAAATACATAAAGAATGGTGGAAGACAGATAAATCCTCTGATGTGACTAGCTTTGTCCTTATAACTACATTATAGATGAGAAAAACATTGCAGGCTACACATTTTAGATCAAATCACCAACAGCACATCAACAGATAAAAAGAAAAAAAACCACCACCTTTTGTTGCACTATTTATCCTTCCAGTCAGAACAAAATTCTCTAGAATTGTATAACATACTTTAATGCAGCTCCTAGTTATAACTAAGACATGCCAGTTAATGGTGGTCATGATTGAATACAATTTCTGTTTAACAAGCAGTACAAAATAATATGGCTTATGATGAGGCAACACTTGCTCATTATCTCATAATTATCAGGAAATAAGTCAATAAACCATTTCATGGACCAAAACCATATTCCTTTGAAAAGCATTGTGATGTGCCTACCAACAAATAGTTTCTGATTTTTATTCATAAGATTCTTTCACCAGTAAATATTTGGTAACGGATGTGTCGGAATCAATTGTGTTTTAGATGTGCATGTGATAGTGATAGGATGAGTCACTGGGTATCCTTGTAACATTGCACTTTCCATCAAACTAGAAATTGTTTTCTCTTTAGTGTTCAACATATCCCACTATTTGGTTCAAATCTCCTTGTGATACATACAGATAAAGAAAAACATTTCTAGGGATTGCAAAACAGTAGGGTTCTGTCAATCATGATATTTTTTGATGTTGAACAGTAGCAAAGCTTTGGCTGGAATAGCTTTTCATGCTGATAATTCTATGAATTCTATTTCTTTTTTTTTTTTGTGAAATGGGACAACTTGTGACCTATTAACAAAAGCTCAGCTATTTGCTATATTTAATGTTCTTTTTCTGATCACTTATGTGACACAAAATTTTTCCTAGTTGATGTCTGAATGATTCTGAAACTTCCCAAGAACTTTCAAGATTGCTGCATGAACATTCCTGATGTGAGTTTTTGCACACACACAGATTTATGGGAACCTTTTGCAAGGAAATCTTGCAAAGTTTCAGATGTGACATTCTAATCTAGGACATAATTTAGAAAATAATTGTTTTATCTTTCATTAAAATTCAGAACAATGTTTGTGTGGTATATGTTTGTCCTCCTCGGTTAGTACAAACATCTACATTTGTTCTTACATTTCTTAAGAACATTTGTTGTGGCCAATTATATGAAAAAAATTCAGAGCTAAATGAAAGCTCCAATCTAGGGTTTCACTTTTAATGTAGTTGACTGGAACCAATTCAAAATTTAAAAGGAAATTCAAGGGTTCAGCTGAACTAAAATTAAAAAAATGGTTGCTGAATAAAGAATTCTGCAAGACTATAAAGTAATTGCTGATCTCAGAAACACCTTTCCTATACTTTGGTTGTTCTTTTGGCTCCCGCTGGTATCTTTATAAACTGAGCCATTGAACATGACACAACTTTAATGCACTTAAAGTTATACTGTCATGGAAACTCTATCAATGTGAAGATATAAGCTCCTTCCTTCAAATTAATGTATAGGAGTTTTATAATAGATATTCCTCATCTTCATTTCTCTTTGGAGAAAAAAGTCTACTTTCCATTAACTAGTTTACTAGCTTAGGTGACATGAGTCAGGCAGTTATCTTCCTTTAAAGTTACTGTATTTTCTGAATGTTATATTTAATACATTGAGGAGATCTTTTTTTTATATTTCACACATCTTCCCATATCCTAGATTTTTTCAAAATAAGAAGAAACAGTATTAGAGATTCCATGAGGCAAACTACTTATAAAATAAGTAAACTCCAACATGAAATCTAAACTGAAATCAGATGTATGCTGGATAATCATCCAAAAGTTCTGATGCTCATTTTCTCTCAGCCTTTGGAACTTGGAAGTTCATTCATCTCTGTATTAGACACCTAAGGTAACTCAAGAAAAGCTAATTTCCACTTTATTTTTCTTTTTCTTTTCTGTAAAAGAGTAGATCTCAGTACTGTAGTATCTCATAAATAAGAAGGCAATGCTGTGTGGTTTCTGAGGAAGTCATTGCACAAGTTAGGGATTTAAGCATAATATTTCAGCCTGCACATTTTTGATTGTTTGTGAAAGGTTATTTCAAGCTTTTTCCTCATTTCTCTGGTATAGATACATAGCTGTCACTAAGCACAAAGCTCGCTATAACAAAGATAAGTGAAGTGTAAGGTTTTATCAGGCCTTTCAGCATACTCTGAGAGCTAAGGAAATATAGTAGGTAAGATCACTGAATGTATGAGGTGAGTGGTGGTCCCAATGAGAAGGCTAAGAAGTATTTTTGTGGTCATGGAACAGTGTCAAAGCAGATATAGATAACATAACTCAGAGAAAAAAATCATATACTGGCATTAAGAATTATGTACTGAACACCTCATTCCAAAATTATATTTAGACCTTTAATGGTTAAATTTGGTATGGTCAAGCTCTGAAAACAGATTGCTTACCTGTTAGACTAATATCAGTCAGACAAACAATCTGTTCTGGCAGGCTAAGAAGAGCAAAGACAATTATTTTTTGAGAATTAAAAACATCCCTTTTTTATTATTATACAAATATAATAAGAGAAAAATGCACCTACAGGGAATATCTGTGTTGTTTTTCAATTAGCTCAATCAATCAGAATAAACATGATTAGTCAAAATAGGTTTATAGCCCTGATCATCGTATATCAAATTCCACAGGGGAATATTTCTTCCTTTATGACATGGGTAAGTAAACTATGCATGAAATAATGGAGTTCTCTATGGTACTTAAAAATCAAAAGCATTCTATAGGGTCATCTAAATCTGAAGTTATGTCTTCTTAAAGTGTAGATCATTACTCTGATTGTAAAAGACTTGTGGATCTTTCATGGTTTTTGGTGGGGTTTTCTTGTTTGTGTTTTGTTTTTGTTTTTTTTTTTTTTGTTTTGTTTTAAACAACAAAGAAGAAGAAGAACAGAAGACTAAATAACATAGTCTCAGAATTTATAATTTCCTCAGATTCCTGGTCAGATATACCTTATTTGACTGGCCTTACATACTGAAGAACTGCAAAATAGAAAATGGACCCTGGTTGTTTGTGGATCCTCAAAGAGTATGACATCAGACAAAGGAATGTAGATATAGAACATCTATGGACAATTTTTTCACTCGGTTTCATTAAGGAACTTTTCATTTTTAGTCTGTAAAAAGTTAAATATTAATAGACTTCTTTTTCACAAGGATTAAAACAAAATTCTTTGTTATTCGGTCCCCATGACAGTTTCCTTTCTGCGTTATTACCTACATTTAACATGTCACTTAAGACAAAGGAAAAATATCCCTGCAGGTCCATTTCTGCTCTCCTTTACACAGATGAAACTTCTGTTGACTTCAGTGGGAATTAAAGAGGGTGAAACTCAAAGGGAAATTTGATGATGTATGTGTATGTCCAAGCAAGAACGGCCATCTGTTATAAACTGTAGTATTAATGGCCTTACCAGCTCATGTCTGGAAACTGAAAGGATGATATAAGTGTTGCTACTTTTAACTGTGTCCCTGTTGTTGTGTTGGGGGTTTTTTTTGTGTTTGTTTTTTTTTTTTTTCTCCTAGTAGGCTCAGCTAAGTCATGCAGTCTTTTCCCATTTCTTGTCTTGAAGAATGGAGTAACAGTGTTACTTAATGGTTCAAATAATTTTCTTCTGGAACTCAGATGGGACACTTAAAAATAGCTAAAAGGGTTTCTCCTTGAACAGGGGAAATAAAGTTAATTCTTTTGTAATAGGAAACCAGTTGTTTAAGTTTGAGCAAAGATAGATTACTCATAGGGGCACCTAATTATCTTCATATGATACCCTTAAAGTGCACTGGCTGGAATGGTATGCATGCCATTTAAGCACTGCACTGGAACATCTTTGTATTGGTTCGTTTGAGTTCAAGCACTTTACTGGAAGTAAGGGAAGTATTTAATGGCCTTTGCCTCCTCTGAAGGCCTAGAAATGGTTCACAAGAATTGCTGCTTCCAGAACTAACAACTAATCGAGATTCTTCTTTCATTCAATTGATAAAGTCAATGCTTTGGGATGCAAGGGTCTTCAGTTCAATTTCCAGGATTCCTTACACAGGAATTTCTGGCAGATTCCTTACACAGTGTGCCGCTTCTGACAATATATTCATGAACATTCAAAATAGGACAAAATGTCTTTTACAATATCAATACTGTTTCCAAGCATTTGAAGACAGACAATGTATGCCAATCACAAATACTTGGGAAAATACCATTTACTGTCCCAGGACAATGAAGATCCTTGAAAATTCAGATCCATGAAACGTAATAGAGATGTGAGATATATATTGAGAAACTGTTAAATAAAATTGCTATATCTGTAATGTGGAGAAAATAAAAACTGAAAAAGGTTGAGGGGTAAACATCAGACAAAAAATCTAGTAGAATTATTTTGTTACATATCTTTTGTACACCAGTACAAGTTAGTATATTTAATAGAAAATATAGGAGTTTAGATTCAACAAAAAAAAATAATGCAATGCAATCTATTACTTTCTCTATTATAATGTACATTCACAAAGAGTATACAGTTCCCCTTGCCCAGTAGCCAATACCTGGCAAGATGGAAGATGATGATTGAAGCTACTTTTTGGAACAGCTATATCAGCCAAAATGAAAGTACTGTTGCTGCTGTAATGAAGGCCTATCATACCCAAGCCATTTATGGCACAGGAAGGTGGGAATATTTATTTCATGGGTATGAAATGGTATATGCATCAGCCATATTTTAAAGATTGAACAAGAAGGAGTTATATTTGTGCAGACAAAGAGTATATATATATTTCCATATTGCACTATATATATTTATATGTACATGTTCATTTAAAACAGAGAACAGAATTTAATTTTATAATGCCTGTGGAGAATTGTCCTCATATAAAATAAAAGGCACTTTAATTTCAGCAATTAAAATGAAACCAGACTTTTAACTCATAGTATATATCTATTGACTACTAGTAGAGTGATGGGGAATGTATACAATTGCATGAACATATAACCACGAATGAACAGCACATTTACAGAACTGTACGACATTTTATATTTTTTCATATATATGAGTTTAGAATACAAAATAATAAATATCAGGAAATTGTGTGGATTGTTACAAAAAATACTGGATTATTTTACTGATGTGATGCTGATTAATCAGGGTTAAAATTAGGCCTGATTTAAGCAAATTCCCACAGCAAATATGAAACGGTTGGCATGTAATGCTATCCCTGCAAATCATCCTCTCCTAGCTCATTTTCACAGCACTTCAACATATGCTGTGTTTTGAGGGTTAAGTTATAGTCACCACACAGTAGATAAACTCAATGGAAAAGCAAACTTGAACAAAGAAAAGTCAAGTATTCTTGTGAATTTTTGCCTCGCAGCTAAGATCAGTTTGAGCCAACATATGAAAGTTTCTGTGATTAGGCCCCAAAGCACAAAAATACCAATTAATTATGATGATTAGATATGTCTTCATTAGCAGCCTATAAATAAATCATGCACAGCACTGCACAGCCGGTATTTCTGCTGCACTGAAAAGAAAAAAAATCCTTCAGTGCACTTTGCTAACTATCTAATTAATTTTAAATTTTGTTATAATTTGGCATTTGTACCATATTACAGAACCTTGAATATTTTCTTGTGATTATATAAACTTATGTTTGTGTATACCTATTGATGTTTGCTAGGATGCATAAAATATCTGCTTCTGTTGCATGAAGAAAAGGTCTCTAGATACAAGACCATGTTTAAATTTATTTTGATATTACTACAAGTATTCATTAGGTGTAAATATTTCTGTTAGCATGAAACATTTATAACTGAATGACTTCATCCTGATTTACTCTCTTCTCCCTCTGATCTGTTTAAAACGTGTTGCATCCATTTCTGGGTGGTGAAAGAGGAGCATATGGCACATTACGAAGCTGATGGTTGAGTGTGGTCTACATTAACAAGTGGTACAGCCAAATGGGAGTTAATCTGTGGAGTGAAACAGCTGATGATGAGGGGGAGTTACTCTGGCATAGCTTTAGTCTGATCTGGGGGGTGGGCACTCAATTAGCAGTTGGATAATATTACATGTGGTCCTGGAGTACATCTTCTGATTTAAGTCCCTCCAAGAGAAATCTAGTTCATGAGCTCTGATACCTTTCCACAGTATGAACCAGGGAGAAGGAAGAGGGGACACTAGATGCTAGACCTTGAGGAAAAGGGGATACAGGAAAGATCTCTTAAAAAGTGTGTTCCTGCTTGAACATTAACATAGATGCACTTTGTCAGTATTCTTGTGCCTAACTAATAGTTTGTTCCTCCCACAGCAATCCATCTATCTCCAACTTTTCGAACATGCCAGTCACCATGATGTTTAGCTGTCATTAGGTATTACAGCATCTCTACAGGAAACCTTACTTAACTTGTATACCTTTCCAAAACTTCCCTGAATTTAGCGAATATCCTCAATAAATTTAACTCTGCAAAATAAGTTCTTTTGTCATTTGATTCAGATGCTAAATTTGACCCTGTATTACATGAAAAAATACCAGACAATCTGACAGCAAACAATCTCTAATCTCTCCCTTCACGTTAGTAATTGTTTTCTGGTAAGACAAAATTTATTGCTCAATCTCTGATACTTTTCCTCTTTTCCACCATAGCATTTTACATTATAGAGGTGTCATTATTTTATCCTTGATCACATCTGTCAGCACAAATTCTCCTTCCAGTCTTCTGTCTTACACTTCTTCAAGACCTTTTCTACTTCCTTTGTTGTCCTCCACAATGAACTTGACTTTCCCACATAGCAGCACAATGTAATCACCTTTTTCTAGTTTGTGAATGACAAAATATCTGTACTCCCGTTCCTTCCAATTTCTATAACATTTACCCCCTTTTACTCGAAGTGGCAGGCTTTGAGAGCTATTTACGTGCTTTGATTTTTTGTTTTAAGTTTTAAAGACATTCATATTTTAAGATTAAGCTTTTTGGATGTCCAATTACAAATTAGATGAAAGTACATTTTCTTTTTTTAACATCTGAGGCTGATCTTTTAACATCTGAGGAAAGCTAGTCAGCCAAGAAGGCCTTTATTTCTAGTTAGGCAACAGTTCCCCACTATTCCTGGCCAAAAACCTGGAAAAGATCTTCATTCAGTGAAAATAAAGAAATAATAATTGAGAGCATTTATGCCAAAAACAATGATCCTGAAACCTCACTTTCAACCACTGACTATCTAAGAATTGCCTAAACTGTGTAGATACACTAATGAGCTGTTTTTTCATTTGACTGTTTGTTTACTTTAAAAATCTTTGGATGCTTCACATCATGCTTATGCACAAAATCCATTGCAGACTTGACAAGAGTCAGCAACTCTGTAACTACTCCTACCTGATGTGAAAACTCAGTGCAGCATATAGAAGAAAAAAAATATTCCTCTATTGAGTATCTTGTCAGGTAAATCAAGAACCAGACACAATCTATTATCCACAAACAAATACACAAAATTTAGTGGATAGGTACATAACCATCCTTGTTTTTTCTCCATTTGAAAATGCAACATAAAATTCCTTTTTTATATTTTCAAAACTCTGGATGCACTCACTCCAACTGACTTCTCTCGTTCAAACCTATTGATTCAGCCCACCCCACCTACATGAGTATATTTAGCTCCTTATCAGCATGCCACAGCTAGAGGTCTCTCTTATACATGTACTGTCCGCCTACTTGGGAATATGTTCTTCCACCTAAAAACACATTCAAGTATTTCTTCTCTTTAAAAATTATGAAAGTCAAAAAAGTAGACTATTTCCTGTAAGTATCCAAAAAAGCATAACTTTATAATAGTTTTAATCCATTCAACCCCCTTGACGGCTTTTACACATTTACACAGGACCTTTAGACACATTAAGGAGTCTTTTTCTAAAGGACAGTTCTGTGATCTTACAGTGGCACAGTGTATTCTGTAGTTCTTTGCCTTTTATCTGGTCTGGGATTTACTATTATGTGGCTTTATTACAGAAAAACTATGTGCAGCATCACTCCACATCACCTAGATGGTGACAAGCAATGTATCTAGACATTAAAGACATTGTCACACTTCCATTTGAGACAGGTAAATAAACTTTGTCATTGATTTCAAATGGAAGAGCATAATTTAAGAGCATTTGGAGCTACATCACTTAAAACACTTTAAAAAATACTCGCCAACATGTAATTTTAATTTAACATGATTTTAAAATATCCAAACAATTCTATTTTAAAGGAAATTTCATTCATGAGACTAATCAGAGAATTTTCAGCCCTTTACCTTAAAACTTCCCCTAAACTTTCATAAAGGTATAAGTCAATTGAATAATAGAAAAGAATATAGCTGAAAGCATCCAGTAAGTTCAGTGAGAACATTTCCTACTATAACAGACCAAATTTCTGGCTGGTGAAAAATGACCGAGCTCCATTAAAGTCAATTGAGCTGGATCAAGATACACCAGCAGAAAATTTGGTACACTAAATATGGTATTAGCTTTCCTCTGGATCCAGAGATCTGGGTTTATCTTTGTTTCTAGCCTATAAGTTAGATGAAAAAGGGGAAAAAATAATGACTGCAGCTAGGTTTCCTGCCGAACGGATATACTATATCTCTATCTTCCAGCCTCTCCAATCAATTTTCATTAGGGCTTTCCTGACCGAATTTTTCTCCCCTATTTCTGCAGTTACTATTCAGTCCTCAAGAACACAATGCTGTATATTACCAGCATCATGCCACTAGGGATTGTGTAGGAGTCAAAATACACCACCAACAGTTTATAGCACTTTATGGCCATTTCTAACATACACAAACTTATTTCTCTAAACTGCTACTGATACCATTGAGAACAGACGGCATGACCCTGTTATCCAAGAGCACTTGCCCCAGCAGCTTGAGCTAGGGGAATATTAACTATTATTACACAGTATTAGGGATTCTGTGTCTCCTGCTGTAGGTTAAGCTCCAGAGGAAGGCACAGCTGCCACTCCTGCTTAGATCTCAAGCCCTAGTAGAAAGTATTACACATTTTTTCAGCTATACATATACGTATACATATAGATACATAGAAATGTATGTTTGTGTGGGCAAAGACAAAGAGAGTGACCTCGAGGGCATGCCATAAACCCTTTGGGTTTAGTTTATTATATTTATGGCTTTTCCAGTATTTAGAAAAGAGATTTTTTTTTTTTTTAAATAGTTTAAAAGAGCATAAACCTGAAAGATGTATATATGAAGGGTGGCCATTTTGACGGAATTCAGTCAGAGCTGTTGACATGATATTGTTATTGTGCTACACCAGACAGTGGAAGGGGAGTGACATTTCAAGTCTAGACCTATGATGTCATCCTTCATCCCATGGCAAACAAGTATAATCAAAAAGTCTTTTAGTTCTCTTAAAAGAGACAGGGAAAAAGGAAAGAAACTTAAAAAATAAAGCAGTTTAAGCTCTTGAAATGGAAACTGTTAGGAAGTTTTGTTGTAGTTTCTTAGCCTTGTGTCCTTTTTGTTTCTAAGGACATTTTCTGTTAGCAGTGTTAAAATGGTATTTAACTTTGAGGATTTCACTGTTCTTTTAGGAGAAAGAAGCTGAGATGGACAGTTGCTGATGTTGTAGTCACTATTGAAGTCTGAGCTTGCATCCTCAGGACAAAACAAGATGAAACCAAGCAAAGAAAAGAACAGTAATGTTGGAAAATAAAACTTAAGTTACTTGTGATGATCTGAGTTGAAATCTCACTGCTAGAGAAAAACAGGCCCAGTACAGGGCCTAATTGGCTTTTCAAGACCTGGGAAATGAGTACTGGCCTTGGTCTGTTAAAGGTATTATATTTAGTTTCTTTTTCTGGCTAAAATATTATGAAATGTGGTTTCATCTGCTAAGGTATATTCTTTTGAAGGGAAGGCAAAAAGAATACAGACAAGAAAAAGCAGATATCAGTAGGCTTTTTTAAGCTAAACAAATCCTGTCTTTCTGCATACAATGGGGTTTTTCTTGCAGAATTTACAAACATTCCTTTACTTCAGACAAATACATACTGTAAACTCTTACACAGCAGTGGTTGCAAGTACCAAAATTATATGCTCTTGTTTTCTCAACTGGCCTGCCTGTCTCTAGTCAAAGCTTAGGATGGATACCTAGTGAATATATCACAAAAAATCAGTGGGTAGCCACTAGAAATGACTAGGATGTGAAACAGTCATCTTTAGACAGTTTCATTTATTAACTCTACTAGTATTTCTTATTTTCCTACAGCATCATGAATCGTCTCTGGTTATGACTACATAGCTCCCAACAGAGCTGTGTGAAGAGTTGTACATGCAAAACAATAACAGCTAAATTTATTAAATGCTGGTGCCACAAAAGATGAGAAAGATGTATTTTTGCACAGTGCCGTGTCAGGACTCTGCTGAGCAAAACTGACAGATTAGTGCATAATAGGAGGAAAAGGCGAACTGTCACTTTCAAATTTAGTTTCTATAATGTTGAATCAGTCTTAAGACCTTTACTCCCCTTCAATTTTTCTGATTGCTTTTTGTTACTGTTTATTGATATTGATGCACATTTCTGTGGTACCTTTTAGAACTGTCAATCTACTAAACAAAACCCATTGTAATACCAAGATAAACTGATTATGTTTAGTTCACTGAAATATAGAGTTAATGGAAATGTAATATTTTGAGGGATTTCAAGAAGTCATGTAGTGCTTCTCCCTGTGTGGAAGCAGGATCAAGTGCCTTTAGTACATCCTTAACAGATGTTCCTTTACCTCAGAAAAAAAAAAACACTCTAGTGATGGATGCTGCATAATCTCCATAACCTGTGTGCCAACACAAGTACTGAGATTTTAGAGCAAAATCTATCAACAAATACTCTGCAAACTTCAGACAAGATTGCTGGAAATCACCTGTACGCTTTTAAATGTTGCATCAGCCAATTTGTTTTCAGTATAGACCTAAATAACCAGACAAGTTACTATGCAATAAGGTGTCTCTTTTCGCTTGACAAATCTGATTCCTCTGCATTATCAGATAACTTCCTGGTGTCAGAAATTAAAGTCAGTTCTCATTTTGCTTACATATAAATTGTCAGTTTTCTTCAACAGGCAAAAATTCTGCCTTCACTTGTGCTTTCTCTGAAGACAAAAGGATTGAAGAAGTACATGAGTATTTTAACTGGTACATAACGCATTTATTCCTGGTGATTACCATGAAGGTTAGCACAAACAAAACTTCATTTGCCATTAAAAAATATCTGAAAACAATAAACATGGTGACATTTTGATTAGAACTGTACTTAAAGCCAGCCCCTACTCCCTTCCACAATATATGATTTTAACAGCTGTTACAGAAAATATAATTTCTGGTATACTTTCTTTACAGAGGAAAGGTAAATGCTAACCCATTTTTTATTTCATCTGGTAGATTAGCTACAAGATCTAACTCCTTAAAACATTAAGATATTGCTCCCATTCCCTTAACAAAATTAGGCTTCTTGAAGAACCATTTAATCATATACTTAAGTCTTCTTGTAGTCACTTAACATACAGCACCTGACTAACTGACTGACTTAGGCTGATTTCTTTGACCTGACATAGGAGTGCTTATGCAAGTAAGTACTCAATAATTTGGTTTCCAAATCTGGCTTTTAGGAAGCATTCAAGACACTCTTTTCACTTAAAAGTAAAATAAAACAAAAACAATGGTTGTGTTTATGAAAGAGAAAGATGGAAAACAAACTCATTATCCATTATCTCAAATTTTGAAGTTACTTGAGACAAAAGAAAAAAAAAGAAAAAAAAATAATTGAAAAGTATTTCTCTCCTCAGGACTGTATGAGTCATCTTCACACCATGAATAAAGCAATTTCTAACTAGAAGTAGATGTCCTGAAACCCGAGATGTCCTCAGTGACAGAAAAATTTTCATGTTGGAAAGGAAGGAACCTCTAGAGTATAAGTGGTGTACATATTCAGTATCACAATTTTGGATCTACACAAGTAGCTGTGTCTACAGGAGAGATTGAAAGGTGCCCATGAACATTACTAAGCTCTTTGGCTAACAGGGACAGTCTGGTCTAGATCAAGGTAGTACGTTACCCAGATCTCCAAAGCAGGATGGTTGCTTGCAAACTGCATATTCTAGGAGTCCCTAGAATATTTTACATCTTGAACTGTGACTGGGAATTGTCCGAGAGATTGCTAAATGGCATGTGAAAAAGATTAGTAACAGTTTTTTAATATAGACAATCTTTTCCCAATGCCTGTGAAAATTCCTGGGCACTATTTGATTTATTAGTATAGATGTGGACTTCAATTTCATCTAAGTCCAACATTACATGCCAAAGTGTTATCACAGTATTCTGCAAGCAGTAGCAGTATAAATCACACAGTTTTCAGCCACCAACATGTGCTGATAAATGTGTAGGTTCGCATTACACATTCAAAACTATATTTTACATGTGCTCAAATCATGTAGTCTACAGACCCTTGAAATGTGGGAGCATTTAAAAAAAAAAAAACAAAAAAAAACCCAAACCAACAAACCACAAGCGTGATCTGGGATTTATGAGCACAAGTTTGGGTTTGAGATTCAGAGTTTATACCCAGATTGCACCAAACTGTTGTGTGATCTGGTGTTAGTATCTCAGCCCATGTTTTTCCATCTACCCAACAGGAGTAGTGGTGCTTATCTGCCCACCTGATAAAGATATTTTGAAAGTTAATTACTTAATTTCTATACTGTGTTTCCAGTTGGAACAATGATTTCTTGATGCCAGTATAAAATTTTGATTTCCTTTCAATATAAAAAAAAAAAAAGTAAAAACTAAGTGAATGAAGACTTCAACAGTAACCATGATAACTGGAGACTCAGGACCTGGTATATTCAGCTCCACTGAAGTCAATGGAATTGTATCAAAACTAAAATTTAGCACACTGTATTTAACAATCATTGAAGATTCTTCCTATTAAAAGGTTTCATTGTTGCTTTTTCCTTGGGGTTGTCTTTCAGGCTGTGATTTTTTTTTTTTTTTTTATGTATCCAAACAAAGATCAATAACTTCTGAAAGCTGAAACAAAGATTTCTGTCTCATATTGAAGTGTGAAGGAGCTCATTTGTCTGTTAAATTGGTAATTTGTGGCAAGCAGAGACATTTCTGATGTTAACTGGATTGCATTTCACACATCCTCTCCACTTAGCCAAATGTATCTTGCCCCACAAAAAATAAGAGAAGATCCCATGCAATCTGAGAGATGCTGTAGTTATACCAGTTGTTGATTCTTGCTTCTTTGCTCAGCCTCCGTAGAGAAAGTTTAATTGGATAGCATATTAAAGGACTAGGGCAATGGAATGTGGCACTCACTGTCTGCAGATTTTATTTTTCAATAAACCATTGTACTATTTGTTCTGAGCAGATGAGTAGCACAAGACTTGGCAAACAAAACCAAACAGAAAATGTAAAAATGCTCTCACAATTCCGAAGGACAAAAAAAAAAAAAATAAAAACACCCAAAAAGCAAAAAAAAAACCCAGCCCCCAAGCCCAAAAAAACCTCAGACTAGCCAAGAGGTTTTCCTGTACATGCTGTGAAATGATATCTTCCAAATATCTTTCAAAATCTTGAAAAATTCAATTTTGCCTTTTATGTTAAAAGATACTCAACCAGTTTACTAGCTAAAAAGATCAAATCCAAAATGTGATGTAAGTAGTTCCATGTCAGATGCCAAACCCAGAACTAGTAGGACTCTGGAGCAAGATCTAGAAAGGAACCAGGACATTTTCAGTTGAGTGATCTGTCTTCTAGGCTACAGACCCAGGCTCCTGCTTGTTCTCTTAGTACCCATGTATAGTGGGATACTTTTGATAGGAGGCTTGACTCACACTCTGGCAGGTGTGAGTTTCTGGAGGCATTTGAGTATGTATTTTGATATGTTCAGGCTCAGAAAGGTCACCAAGCCTGTTAGGTTGAGATTCTGCCAAGTCTGCCCAGAGTACTGACCTGTAAGTTTTTCTTGCAAGTGTTTCACATCAAACAGACAGGTAGATACCCATCCAGTTCATCCAACCATTGAGCAAAGATGGGTTCCAAAGGGGGACTGAGGTACCTATAGCCTGCTTTGCCACTGGCTTCAAATGCACCCTGTGACTGATTTACGTTAGCATTAATTATTAGCATTAGTATCACTTTGGTGAACTGTAGTTTAAATGCAATTTACCATTTCCTCTTTAATGTTTTGGCACAGTTTCAGATTAGTGCAGCTGGGCAGTTGCTTTGCTACTTTATTATTTCAGCTAAATTTTTTTATTATTTTTCCCCCAAATTATCCTATTTTCCTCAAAAGTTCTATGTTAATCAACACATCATGTAATTCCAGCAGACACCAGTAGGAGACACTTTAAAACAGCAGGACTCAATTCATCTTCTTTAAAAGAAATTAATCATTAACATGAGATTGAATGATAACTGCCAATATGGCAGTGTAAAGGTGTCATATTGTCACAATGCAGTCATTTACCAATTGAATATACAGATACAAAGTATATGAAAGTAACATATATTTGAATTGTGAAATTTAAACTATGTGGAGCTAAGACATATCTTGCTGTTTTGCATGAGTTCACAATCAGAATCTGTCATTACAACATCATACAAGCTGTCTAACATGCAGCTCTATTTAGCAAGCAAAACAACGGCACAAAATGCCAACAAATTACATTGTTTTATGAATATAGCATCATCGTGTATTATGCATACTGTGTTGTGTACTACATACCCTTCCAATGAATTCCACCATGCTTACCTCAGAAAGGCTGGAGGCATGTGCTGTCCAGTGGGTCCAGGTGTCTGAGCAGAGAAACCAGTCCTGGCACACTCGGGGTGAGAGCTCATTTAGCTTCCTGATAGAATCATAGAATCGTAGAATAGTTTGGGTTGGGAGGGACCTTTAAAGGTCATCTAATCTGAGCCCCCTGCGGTGGTCAGGGCCATCTTCAACTAGATCAGGTTGCTCAGAGCCCCGTCCAACCTGACCTTGAAGGTTTCCAGGATTGGGGCATCTACCACCTCTCTGGGCAACCTGTGCCAGTTTTTAACCACCCTCAGCATAAAAAAGTTCTTCCTTATATCTAG
>NW_008824373.1:1913219-1913587 GCF_000699105.1 Pygoscelis adeliae | reverse complement strand
TACTCCAGGTGGGCTCTCCCCAGAGCAGAGTAGAGGGGCAGAATCACCTCCCTCGACCTGCTCGCCACGCTTCTTTGGATGCAGCCCAGGATACGATTGGCCTTCTGGGCTGCGAGCGCACATTGCTGGCTCATGTCCATCTTTTCATCCACCAGTATTCCCAAGTCCTTCTCGGCAGGGCTGCTCTCAATCCCTTCATCCCCCAGCCTGTATTGATGCTGGGGGTTGCCCCGACCCAGGTGCAGGACCTTGCACTCAGCCTTGTTAAACCTCATGAGGTTCACCCAGGCCCACTTCTCCAGCTTGTCCAGATCCCTCTGGATGGCATCCCGTCCCTCTGGCATGTCGACCGCACCACTCAGCCTGGT
>NW_008824373.1:1898910-1911777 GCF_000699105.1 Pygoscelis adeliae | reverse complement strand
ACACAGTGCAGCAAAATGATATCCTTGATCCAGCTCCAAGAGGTGATGGACAGCACAGCAGGGAACATATACAGCAAGTGAGGTGTTACGTAACACAACTTTGAGAGCAAGCACGACAACTTTGACAGTAAATTAATCAACATTGTGACCAGCAGCTGTTAAACCAATATGATGAATGCTTATAGCGAATTTGCCTTGACACGCTCTGGTCAGATCTGTCGTTATCTCAACCCTTCGTGCCCCACATTGGGTGCTAAAAGAACTGTTGTGGTTTAACCCAACAGGTAGCCCATTTGCTCACTCCCTTGCAGTGGGATGAGGGAGAGAATCAGGGAGGAAAAAAAAATAAAATTCATGGGTTGAGATAAAGACAGTTTAAAAGGACAGAAAAGGAAGGGCAAATAATAATAATAATAATGATCATAAAAGAATATACAAAACAAGTGATGCACAATGAAATTGCTCACCACCCACCGATGGTTGCCCAGCCAGTTCCTGAGCAGCAGTCGCCGCACCCTGGCTAAATCCCCCCAGTTTATATACTGAGCATAACATCACATGGTATGGAATATCCCTTTGGACAGTTTGGGTCAGCTGTCCTGGCTGTGCCACCTCCCAGCTTCACCCTGGCAGGGCATGAGAAGGTGAAAAGTCCTTGACTAGTGTAAACACTACTTAGCAACAACTAAAACATTAGTGTGTTATCAACAGTATTCTCATCCTAAATCCAAAACACAGCACTGTACCAGCTACTAGAAAGAAAATTAACTCTATCCCAGCCGAAACCAGGACACCTTCCTTTCCTGATTTCTTACACCTCAGGATTGAGATCTCTTGCGCTCTATGGAAAGCGTCCTTAAAGATCTGCCAGCTTTGTTCTGCTCCCTTGTCCCTGAGGGCAGTTTCCCAGGGAGTCCTATTGACTAACTCCTTGAAGAGATGGAATTTTGCTTTCCTATAATTCAGGGTCTTGACTTTACTCTTCACCTGACCCATATCCCTCAGGACTGCGAACTCCACTGCATGATCACTGCAGCCCAGGCTGCCTCCAATCTTGATGTCACTTATTAGCTCACTTTTGTTGGTGACTAACAGGTCCGGCATCACATCCCCTCTGGTAGGGCTGTTTATTACTTGGCTTAAGTAATAAACTGACTCCTCAATGCATTCCAGGAGTCTTCTGGATTGCCTACAGCTTGCCATGCTACTTTTCCAGCAGATGTTGGGGTGGTTGAAGCTCCCCAGCAGGATGAGGGTCTGCAAGTGCGATGCCTCCTGTAGCTGGAGTAAGAAGGCTTCGTCAATAGGCTCCCCTTGATTAGGCAGCCTGTAGTAGACACCAACCACAAAGTTCCCTTTGTTGCCTCAGTGGACACCAGCCACAGGTTTCCCTTTGTTGCCTCGGTCTCTAATTCTTACCTTCTTCAGAAAGATTGTCTGTCTGATCCCTCCTCCCCTGTAGCTTATGGCTGGGGAGACAAGGTGGAGGAGAAGAGGCACAGTGGATGAAAAAGATTGCTAGGGTCTGCTCCAGAGGTGTGCATTTGTGGTTTACATTGAACAGCATGGAGAAAATGCAGAAACGTGTCTTGGGGCACATTCGGTAGCCATTGTCTGTCCCTGAGGGCAGCTGTCAGGACACTGCTGCCCCCCAGCCCTACATCTCTGCCACCTCTACATACAAAGAGACTTTTAAAATGAAAAAGTGAGACACTTAAGAAGTTAGATGCAGGCTTGTGATTAGTGTTTTAATTTCATTTCAGATTCAACCATTTGCATGCATTTGTTTTCTCTTCCTTTTCTTTCCCCATTTATTCTTCCAGCATCTTTCTTGCACTCCCTTTTGCTCTATAATCTGTCTATCACAACATCCTGTTTGCTTTTGGATAGGCTTGATAATCCTCTCTGGCCATATTAAGTGTTCCACAATAACACTGCTAAGGCCAATTTCAGCAATTCATGACCCATTTCCTACTCCACACTAACACTCATTTCTGTGTCTCTACTAGCCTTAAGTATTTATGAGGTCATATTGTGAACCAAAACGGGTAACTGATGCATTTAAAAAGGAACCCAGCAAAAGAAAAAACAACTTTTTCCAGCAGGATCAGTTCCCCATCCTAGTGCACACCCACACAAATTACTCTGCAGGTGAATATAAGGAGTGGCTGAAGGCATGAATAATGAACAGGAGCAGAGGCTGGAGTTTTGGGTACTGCTTAACCCTAGCACTACTGCCCAAAAATATGCATATCAAATAGTGCCGTATATATAAAAGTACCATTGTGAAGCCAGGTTAGTTGATACTTGAAAGAATATATGGATGGCATAGAAATATAATATCCCCAACCCTTAAGTGCAAGATACTGTGACACTTGCTGCTAGATTCATTAACATTTTGTGTCAAATTCCCAACAGAATTTTGTAATAACTGCCTTGATTTGACACTACACTTTTAACCTTTTCCTATCCAAAAATAAAAGACAAATTAATCTCAATATATATTTTGTTCTTGATGCAGTTTTCAATTATACAAGCTCATACTGGGCATAATAACTTGAGCAAAGCTGTCAGTAATCAATAGGGTTAAAGTGTAATATTATAAATTATATAATTTAAATATATATATATACACATTTAATTATACAACCAATAATCTAAAACTGAACATACCAGTTCTGATGACAGCATGGTGTTCTGAGTGTAGGAGCACATCCATATCCCATGTTGAAAACTGAAAATTGTAGGGATAGGCTGTTAAAAATAAGCCCCTGCTGGGATGTAATTTCCAGGAGGTATGTCTTCTACCTCTAAACTTAACTTTTCATTCCTATTCTTCAGAAAGCTGTTAAACAAGTTTAAATAACATAATTCCAAGGTTTCCTGTATTCCCTCCCTTACCTAAATTAGAACTGTATTTGCAACATATAACTTAAGCAAATATTTGTTCTAAGAATTACAGAAGAAAGAACTAGATTTCCATCATAACTGTTGTTTTATTATTAATATTATTGGTTATTAAAGAATACTATTATTAAATATGATAATAGATATCATCTAATTATTTTGCTCAATTAAAATTAAGCTCTGCTGAGGAAAGATAGTCTGTTTCCCTGGGAATTTATGTCCATTTCAAACAAACAAAAGTCATCCTTGAAAACACAAATAGAAAAATGGTTAGGTTCTAAAGACCTAAACTCTGACCGGCAAAGTCCCAGGGGTTCATAACTTCTGATATCTCTGCTGTTCAGGTAAAATACACAGGAGTAAAATGAAAGAAAGAAGCAAAGTTCATCTTTAAAGATGAGATTCAAGATGTCTAAATTTAATCACTTAGAAGGAAGATATCAAATGTATGCTTCTTGGCTTGCAATATCTTAGCAGTCAATAGAAATGTGGGCATTTCTAAAATGTGATTTGTCTCCTTGTCTTTTATATCACATTTATGATGGGACAAATTGCACTCTAAAGGGCCTGTCTGTCCTTTCACCCTATTGTATTAATGCTGGGAAGCTGAAGATTTTGGTTTTATTGCAAATGGGTTTATGTTCCAGAACAGGAGAGGAACACACTAAAGAAATAGCTTGAGTTACAAGGTCCAGTATTCATAGTTGGATGTTAGCTGCAATAATAAATGAGACAGAGAGAAGGAGGAGGTTACAAAATTAACCCTGGTTGAAATCTTCATTTGTGCTTAGAGCCAAAGAGAAGTGTAAGCAGCAGAATCTTCAATTAATGAAAAGAAAATTGCTGTAACTGCCATAACTGAAAATTGGTGGAACATTTTATATGGTTAGAAGATTGAAACCTTCTATAGCATTTTTAAGAACAACATAATGATGAGAGGGGCAAAAGCACCACAAAATTCAGGAGGGGCTTTGGTCAATGCTTGCTATAAATCAACAGATCAAATGAGAGAATAACAAGGGTTAAATCTGGAGCAGCAGTCTTGGATGCAGGAAAAAAAATAAGGTGTTATGGGGGAATTATCTAACAGATATTCTTAAAGTGCAACACAGGCTAGTAATACAAAGTAGCTAAAAATTATAAATGATGATGTTTTGAAATAAAAGTCGTTGTACACTTTATACCCAAGAGTTAGTAAGTGTACTTTGGATTTCATTTTGATTAATAAAGATTAATTAAATCATTGTATTCAAAACTGATATTTTGTGAAGTATATACAAGCAAATAAAGGAAAGATCCAACCAATAATATGTGTAAAGTTTCAAAGAGAATAATTTCCCAGTGCTGAAAAGAGTTATTGGGAAGAAATTGTTGGGGTTGGAAAAACAAAAATAAACAAGAGACCAAACAGTTTTACTGAAAATAAGGAAATCTTTACAAAGGGCTAGGTAGAAAGTTAAAAAAATACAGTTCCATAATTAAGTAAAAACACAACTTTGGTTAAAACTCTTATGATTCATGTAGAAAGAAGATTTTTTTTTTTTCACTAAAATAGTTATTATTCAATTTATTTTACTTTGAAAGTATTTAAATATTATGAAATATAGGAAATTGATGTATGATGTTAAAACTAAAAACACTCCTCATAATTGCTATAGCTGTCAATAAACCCACAGATTTTTAAAGACTACTAAGAATAAAAGACCCCATATCATACAGTTAAAAAAAAAAAAAGCTATAAAATTAAATAATGAAAAAAACCCCAACTTTAAAATGATGCAGAGGCAGGAAGATTCTAATAAATGTTTCTAATGTACTTAAAGAGAAGCTGGCTGATATTCTTATAAAACGAGATGATGAAGTAGAGTTTCCAGCCCATTAGTAACCAAGACTTATGCTAATGGCTCTTAGGAATAACTATCTTTAAATCAGATGCACTAGAGAAAATATCCAAATGCCTTAAAAACAAAATATTGAGGTGAATGACAAATGACATTTTAATAAATGTTTTAATATTAGAGAAACTGATGCCAGTGTTCATACAGACTAAGCAAAATGGCTCAATAGGAAATAGTCTTCAGGAATTCATGACTTAAAATTATAGGTTATGCTATAATCAGAAAGAACTCCTGGGATTCAATTTAGTTGCAGCTGGATGAACTTTAGGGACCTGTGACATATTAATTAGAAAATTTAGTGATACATTTTTTAATTGAACTTTATTTGGTTGTAGGAGTTTTTCTTCACTTACTGCAGAAAACATTTTATAGAATACTATAGGGAATTGCGGGCAAACAAAAGGTGATCTCATGAGGATAAGAACAGAATTAATTTGATTTCTATCTCTGAATTTGCCTCTATCCTTATTTTTTCCATGGTGACCCATTTCCATACAAGCCATTCAAATGATACCTTTCACAGTTACTTATTGATACTGTTTTCCTCATTTTTTAGGTTGTTTAACAATGTGAGGTCTGATTCTCAGAACTGGTAAATGCTACTAATACAGAAGCCATTTAGAGTTATTTTTTAACATACAAATATTGCATATAGCTAAGTGGTTTGAAAAAATCAAGTCTGAATTGCCTCTAATTTTCAAACAGATTTTTCTTTGGGTTTGTTTTTTTTTTTCAAAATCTGTTTAATGTCTTTTTTATTTTGAAAATAAGGTAAATATCTTTAAAATGAGACTGCTAGGTAAAAAGTTATTTAATGTTTATAAAAAATCAAGTACTTATCATCAATGGCATAGAAAAAGCCAACATAAGTGCTAGTAACGTTTTTTCCACAGCAGCGTTTGAATAATGTGCAGGAAGTATATACTAAGCACGGAAAAGAAAACCAAATTTTGATAAGCTCATCAATAAGCAACTGTTGCCCATTCTGCCCACTAAATCAGAAGGGTCATCTGGAAAGAACCGTTTGTGATCAGATCATTCAGGACTGTGTCACTTTAAGTATGCACCAGTAGCATGGACTACTTTTACACAGAAAACACTTATTAACATTTCCCAAGCATGCAATCCATGACAACAGAGCTTTGGAAAGTAACAGGAGACTTGAGGAAGCACAGGTGTTGAACATATCTCAGCTTAAACAGGAGAACAAGAAGGGAACAAAGAGTTTACACCAAAGATACTTCTGGGTTATCAGTGCTCAGGAAGAGAGCTCAGCTCCCTAGTAGGACTTAGTGATAATGGTAGTTCATGATGCATCTGAATATGGATTCTTCCATTAGCCTTCCTCAATCTTCCAGCCATCCTGAAGCCATGACATGGGTATCACAGAAGCCTTAAGGCCACAAGGAATCCTCAGATGTCGTAGAAGACTGGAATATAGAGAAAGCCCATCAGAGGAGAGCTGATTCCCCCATCTCATGAAGCTGTCAGTGACTGTGACACCCTGCCAAATAAATTTATTCCCCCATTGTAGACCATTAATTGTAATCATTAGCCCTTCAGGCTGACACAGATCCTCATATTACAGATTGTTACTCTTATGATCTTTTTTTCTAAGGCCAGGCTTTGCTGGATCCCTTTCTTGGGTGAAGAAGGCCATCGTCAGTACCAATCCATTGTCTTCAACCAAAGGATAAGGGAATCATGAAAAATGAACTACCACAGAGTTCTTTGCGTGGTCAGCAATCCAAGAAATGCCAAAGATTTTCTGTAACTTTGACGTATAGCAAATTATTCCTTCCTGAATTCCTTGTGAAAGTAGAGTGAGCAAATTTATGTAGAAAAACCCCATTATGTCCTAAATCACTTGCAGATGTGTACTTTCTGGACTCAATAAAAAACATGAAAACTTTTATATACCAGCTCTTAAGAAGACACTTTGCTACACAAACAGGCAAACTTTTGCCTCAAATCTGAGTCATGCTTTTAAGGTTTTGCTGATTACACCAGCAGTGTGAAATAACACCTTTCGAGAATTTTATGTGTGATTTATTCTTTTCTTCTTCATCACACTAAGAAAAAATAAAAATGCATCTTTCAGACTAACTATATTTTCTGACATTCATTTTCATTCAGTAATTCAGTTTGGCTTAAATTATCAGTAAGAAATCTAACCATTGCAAGATACTTTGGAAATAATCTATTTCTGTATATGTTACAGAACTTTGTTGAAAAATTCCTGAAAACCCTGTTTTCAAGTTGGTGAGAAATATTTTCAATTGGACAATCATTTCTTCTTTTCTTTCAACTAGAATTTAAGGTATATTTCAATCCCCAGTTCCTTCCCAGAATAATTTTATTTTACTTGAGCAACACTGTGTGTAAGTAACCTCATTTTTGGATGCCCACCCTGAGTTATATGCATCATTACAGAATCACAGAATGGTTGAGGTGTGAAGTAACCCCTGGTAATCATCTAGTCCAACCTTTCTGCTCAAGCAGGATCACCTAGGGCAGGCTGCCCCAGACCTTGTTCAGTCATGTTTTGAATACCTCTACAGGTAGAGACTCCACCACTTCTCCAGGCAACCTGTTCCAGTGTCTGCCCTCCTTCACATGGGAAAAATGTTTTCTTATGTTCAGATAGAATTACTTTTTTTTTTTTTTTTGGGGGGGGGGGGGTCCACTGCATTTTTGACCTGTCCCTGGGCACAACTGAGAAGAGACTGTCTCCATTTTCTTTACTTCCCCCCCAATCAGATATTTATACACATCAGTAAGATCCTTTTGAGCCTTCTCTTCACCAGGATGAAGAGTTCCAGCTCTCTGAGCCTCTCCTCGTCTGAATGATGCTTAAGTCCTTTAATTATCTACGTGGACATTCACTGGATTCGCTTTAGTCAGTCCATACCTTTCTTGTAATGGAGAGCCCAGAACTGGACCTAACATTCCAGATGTTGCCACACCAGCGCTGAGTTAGCAGGGAAGGATCAGCTCTCTTGACCTGCTGGCATTGCTCTTCCTAATGCAGCCCAGAACACTGTTGGTCTTCTTTGCCATAATGGCACATTGTCATGTCTCATGCCTAACTTGCTGTCCATCAGGATCCTGGGGTCTTTTTCTGCAAAGCTGCTTTCCAGCTGTTCAGCCCTCACCATGTATTGGTGCACGGGATTATTCCTCCCCAGGTGCAGGAGTTTTCATTTCCCTTTGTTGAACTTCACGAGGTTCCTGTCAGCCCATTTCTCTAGCCTGTCAAGGTCCCTCTGAATTGCAGCACAACCATCTGGCATATCAGCTACTCCTTCCAGTTTTGTATCATCTGCAACTGGTTGAGACCATCATCCTGATCATTACTGAAGATGTTGAACAGTATTGACCCTGGCTCTCAGCTGGACTTCATGCTGTTGATCACAACTCTTTGAGCCCAGCAATTCAGCCAGTTTCCAGTCCACCTCATTGTTGTTTTATCTATCTACATCAGTACTTCATCTGTGTGTCTATAAGGATGTTATAGGAGACAGTGTTGAAAACCTTAGTTGAAAGTCAAGATAAACAACTTCCATTGCTCTCCTATCATCCACCAGACCTGACACCTCACTGTAGGAGGCTATCAGGTTCATCAAGTGTGATTTGTCCTTCATAATTCCATGCTGACTTCTCCTGATTACCTTCTTGTCATTCATATGTTTGGAAGTGGTTTCCAGGATAATTTGCTCCATCTCCTTCCCAGGGATAAAGGTGAGGCTGATCAGCCTGTAATTCCCCAGGTCTTCCTTGCCTTTCTTGGTGATAGGAATGGTGGTTTCTTTCTTCCAGTCTTCAGGAACCTCTCCCAGTCTCCATGGCCTTTAAAAGATAATCAAGAGTGGCCTCACAATAACATCAGCCGGCTCCTTCAGCATTGCTGGGGGCATCCCATTCAGGTCCAACGTACCTTTGCAACTCCAGTTTAAATACTTCCTTAGCCACCAACGGTAAGTCTTTTTTGCTCCAGGTTTTCCCACTGCTCTCCAGATTTTGGGACTGAGGAAAGAAGGCTTACCAGTAAAGACCAAGCCAAAGAAGGCATTGAGTACCTTGGCTTTTCCATGTTCTTTGTCACCAGGTCCCCTGTCCCATTTAGCAGTGGGTCCATGTTTACCCTAGTCTTCTTTTTGCTGCTGAAATATTTGTAGAAGCCCTTCTTGTTGCCCTTCAAGTCCCCTGCCAGATTCCACTCCAGATGGGCTTTGGCTTTCCTAACCCCATCCTTGCATGCTCAGACTGCATCTCTAAACCCTTCCTCGATCACATGCCCATGCTTCCACTTCTTGGTTGCTTCTTTTTTTCTTGTTTGAGTCTTGTCAGGAGCTCCTTGTTCATCTGTGCAGGCCTCCTACCGCCTTTGCTTGACTCATGCATATTGGGATGGATTGTTTGTTGGCTTGGAAGAGGCAATCCTTGAAAATAAACCAGCTCTCCTGCACACGTCTTCTCTTGAGGACCATGTCCCATGGTATTCTTCAAAGCAGGTCCCTGAAGAGGCCGAAGATTTCTCTCCTGAAATGCAGGGTTGTAATTCCAATATTTGTCTTATTCTTCTCAGGAACCTGACTCCACCATCTCATGGTTACTGCAGCCAAGCTTTCAAGCTTTACCCCAGCTTTTACCTCGTGACCAGCCCTTCCCAGTCTGCAAGTGTGAGGTTTGGTAAAACATCTCCCCTTTGTCAGCTCCTCAATCACCTGTGTCAGGAAGTTTTCATCAATACACTCCAGAAACCTCCTGGATTGCTTGTGCCCGGCTTGGCTGCCCTTGCTGTCAATATTGGAGTGGCAGAAGTTCCCCATGAGAACCAGGGCCTGTGACTATTTATTGTTAACAGCCTGCATTAATTCAGAAATAGCTGGAAAGTTAAGATAATATCAGGCTGGATATTTCAGTGCTACAGGCTACTTCCTTGTTGATCACAGGCTATTCCCAATAGACTTTGTATCAAAATCTGAAGATCTGTCTGAAAGATTAAAAAATAAAAAAATTCCAGATATATAGTCTTCAAACTCTATCTCCCAGTAGTCTAAACCAAGAAGAGAACACATTATTCAACATCTTGCAAGCTTTGAAATTCCCATGATTGTTTTATTTTAATTTGAATTATATTTTATTTTTAGATATGTTGTTTCATAAACTAGTCTCTATTTGGTCTTGCTGAAACTCTTTTAAATGTTAATAATCTAAAGTAGTTTCCCATGCCTTTCTTTTTTTCTATTTATTATCTCACAAAAACAAAAGGCAAAGCTAGTTCAAGTCACTCTGACAGTGCAGCCTTCGAAAGACTCATGTATATGATTAACTTCTCTCATGCAAATATTCCCATTGGCTTCACTATGACTACTTTCACGAGGAAGTACTCAGTCTTAGTAAGGATTGCCTGTTGTATAAACCTATAATCATGTTTTCATTCAGGAGAGCAAATTCTGAAGATAGAAAAATACTAACAATGAACCAAATAATTTTACTGCCACTTCTCAAAAAGTGACACCTACATTTGCAGTGTCTTAAGCTTGCTCATCTTAAGGGTGGTATCGTGAAGTGTGGTGTGAACATGTAAGGAATACGCAAAGCCCCACCTGCATAGTTATATGCATAGCAGTTGCCTTAGGCCCTCACATATACCGAGCTCAGTTTATGTTTTCTGTGTAAAGGGTAAAATGTTTCAGTGAGTTTTAACCTCTTCTCTTGTTATAGAAGAGCTGGGAACAACACAACATAAATATTATTGTACAAACTTATGTTATCTCAGAACAAGATCCCTGAGAAGCAGGACTATAGTCCAGGTGGCCCAATTTTGAATCTTTGGCCCTAAGTTGTAACAACACAGGAACACAATTTAAAATAAATGGTTGGTTACTATGGGATCTCCAGCACCCTTACTAGCTACTGAAATGAAATAAGAATATCTTTATAAGCAGACAAATAAATGTAACTATAGGATCTACTATTTACAGAAAAGACATAAATGAAGAACACAAATTTTGTCTAATGTTTATGAATCTGAAAATATCTTTATCCAAAAGCTTTGCAACAGTGTTTTATTGTTTTAAATAAAACAATTTTATCCCAATAATAAATAAAAAAATTTTATCCCAACCCCAGTGGGATGGGGGAGAGAATTGGAAAAGCACAAGTGAGAAAAACTCGTGGGTTGAGGTAAAAACAGTTTAATAATTGAAATAAAATGATAATAATAATAATATGATAATAATAATAATACACAAAGCAAGTGATGCACAGTACAATTGCTCACCACCCGCCGACAGATGCCCAGCCAGTCCCCGAGCAGCGGCCCCCCCGGCCAGCTTTCCCCAGTTTATGTACTGAGCATGACGTCACATGGTATGGAATGTCCCTTTGGCCAGTTCGGCTGTGCCCCCTCCCAGCTTCTTGTGCACCTGCAGCCTTCTCAGTCGGTAGAGCATGGGAAACTAGAAAGTCCTTGGCTAGTGTAAGCATTACCTAGCAACAACTAAAACATCGGTGCCTTATCAATTTTGTTCTCACCCTAAATCCAAAGCACAGCTCTGTACCAGCTACTAGGAAGGAAATTAACTCTATACCAGGACAACATTGCACATAGTCTCTGGATAAGGAGCTATTGTAAAAACTGTCACAAACTCACTTTCTTGCTAAACTCAATGGATAGAAAGAAATTAACTAGAAATGCTTCCAACCTTAAATAGCTTCTCACAGAAGATCAACAACCACAAACTTACATGGCTTATATTATATCAAGGATCACTGAAACATGTGAATGAATACAGAGAATACAATATAAAAAGCTTCAGAAAAAACAAGCTCTGAAAAACTGCCCTAAGCAAAACTGAAGTCCATTCTACTTCGGCAGTCTACTGATGTTTGGAACCATTTGACTGCACACATTTGCAGCAATTTTATGAAAAAAAAAACCCAAAACCCAACAGAATAATATATTTCTCTATAAAGTAGTTAATTGACTTACATAGAGTAAAACTGGATTGCAAGTATGAACTCTCAGTTGCATCATCTGACCTGTAAAAAAACTTTTATAATTTTTGAAATGCAGGTGCAATCAGAACAGCTGCAAGTGCAAGGTAATTTTCAGAATAGTCTGTTCATTATTATCTCATTTTGAATACAAATATTTTAGGATCATTTTGATAAATGTGATCTGAGGTTTAAACATGAGATAGGTTGACAAAAGAAGAAAGATTTAAAAACAATGAGAAGAAGAGAGAAAACTGAGCTTTACAAAAGCACTTTAAAGTATATTTTTAAGCCATACAAGTATTCTGTGTCCATTTAATTCTATTAAAAAAAAAAAAAAAAAATAAAAAACCCAAAACAAAACAAAAAAAAACCCCTCTTGTTTTCTTGTATTCTCAAAAGAAAAAAAAAGAAAAAGTATGCAACAATCTTTCCTCTTTTGGAAAAAAAAAAAGGGGGTGGAAAGGAGGGAGAAAATAAAATAACAGAAAAAATGACAGTAAAAATGAAGTTTGGTTGGGGTTTTTTTGAGCAATATCTTTCCAAACAGTCATATGTGGACAACTGAAAAAGTTTACATATATATACATGTATGTATGTATGTTTAAATATGTATAGATATAAGATACACACACATATATAAATACACACATATATATATTTATACATCACTGAAAACTCTTTTAAGAGTATTAGTTGACATATCACCTTTACACTATTCTATTCTGCTTTAGATATATAGATATATACACATATATATATTTATACATCACTGAAAACTCTTTTAAGAGTATTAGTTGACATATCACCTTTACACTATTCTATTCTGCTTTAGATATATAGATATATATAGATGCTGTCATGGTTTAACCTCAGTTGGCAACTGAGCACCACGCAGCCGCTTGCTCACTCCCCCCGCAGTGGGATGGGGGAGAGAATTGGAAGGGTGAAAAGTGAGAAAACTCGTGGGTTGAGATAAGGACAGTTTAATAGGTAAAGCAAAAGCCGCGCACGCAAGCAAAGCAAAACAAGGAATTCATTCACTGCTTCCCATGGG
>NW_008824373.1:1891440-1896622 GCF_000699105.1 Pygoscelis adeliae | reverse complement strand
GACAAACGCCATCACTCCAAACGTCCCCCCCTTCCTTCTTCTTCCCCCAGCTTTATATACTGAGCATGACGTCCCATGGTATGGAATATCCCGTTGGCCAGTTTGGGTCAGCTGTCCTGGCTGTGCCCCCTCCCAGCTTCTTGTGCACCTGCAGCCTTCTCAGTTGGTAGAGCACGAGAAACTGAAAAGTCCTTGACTAGTGTAAACACTACCTAGCAACAACTAAAACATCGGTGAGTTATCAACATTGTTCCCATCCTAAATCCAAAACACAGCACTGTACCAGCTACTAGGAAGGAAATTAACTCTATCCCTGCCGAAACCAGGACAGATGCATAGATATAGAGATAAGTATATTTATTCACACAGAAACATGCATGTGAGAGGCTGAATATATGTATATATATGTATCAAACATATACAGTGCATTGATTTTAACAGTAACTCTATATATTTAGTGGTTGGATTGCAATTTAGGAATCCAGTATAAAGCTGTTTCCTCTCTGCAGAAAAGCTCTAAAAGGGATGATAAATATGTCTGATTTTCTGAGAAATGTCCACATACAGTTCTTTTCTATGTCAATGTAATTAAAGTATGATGTGTTGAAGATTATATTTGTATGTATGTTTACATTACATATGCATCTATGTATGCAATGTATGCTTGAGAATTGCAACATACATAATCAAAGATAGATATAAATATAACATACATATACTTTTTAGTGATAGTCATATAATCCCTCTATCCATAAACATGAGTTCATTCAGTCCCACTAGATACACAGACCTGCGTTTTCCAGTTTGTCCAAATTAAAAATAAAAAAAAAACCAAAACAAATGCTGAGGGGAGGAAGATTATCACTAACTACAAGATAGCTGCTACCTAAGACAAAAAAGGTATAATTCTCTTAAATGTTCAGATCAAAGATCCTGAAAGACCATGTGCACCTCCTTGGAGGAGAGTTGAGGACACCATTTTGGTACCTCTATTTTCCAGGCTGCTCCAGGAGATTGATAAATGTCCATTTTAGTCACCCTTGAAAACCTGGCTGATTTAGATATACATCCGTCCTTACATCTCTCATCTTGTTGTTTTAATAAGTTCCTCTCCCTTCACTAAAATGTCCGTTGAATGCAGCCCTAAACTGGTCCCCACCACACTTTCATTAGGTTAACTCTCCCTCACACAGACAATGGGCTTTTAGGTAGTGCTGGCCCATTTATACAGAATAAAGAGACCAGGGAAGGAGCAAAGACTTCACATCCTGTACTTTGTAATGGAGACATCCAATTTCAGTAACGAGTAACAACTCATAATGATAAGTTGTTTTATATACAGTATGCACATACACGCATAGTAAACAGCCAGGTGTTGTAACAGCATTATCTGATAATGCTTTCCAGTTTGACGCAAATGAAGTTTATTTCATGATCTAGATGACACAATTACATTTTACAAAGACTTGCTTCAGAATTATGCTTATTAATTTTATTAATTAAGACCCAAACCAGGCAGAGATGAAAGAAAAGAACTTGGTGATCCTAATGATTTATTTTTTTTTTAATGTAGGAAAAAAACCCACTGTTTTTCTTTTCTCTGAGAATTTTTTTCTTTCTTTAATCAACAGAATTTGTTTCAAATTGCCAAAGCAATCTTTTCAAAGACTTTTCTTTTTAATTATTGTTCATTTTGCTGCCCTAATTTTCTCTTCTTTCAAATGCAGTATTCTGCCCAATTAAGTTATCTTTAGGCATAGAAGCTTAGCAAATTATGTTTGTCAGGTGGGTTCTCCCAAGCTTTCAGTGCTCTACTTCGAACAAATGACTGCAAATAACAAACACACTGACAGAAACAAAGAAGTTTCAGATTCAACAGAGGCTTGACTGGCAAGGATTAGACATAAGAATATAAATATCTAACTTGTAAAATAATCATTAGTGATCAGCAACAAAATAAATGCTACAGCTAGCTAGAGCAATTACCATCAGGAAAGGAAGTAAGTATGTGAAAGAAAATTTCCTTCATCCTACACCTAAATAATTTGGGGCAATCTAAAGCATTGCCATTTCTGATCTCTACTTGAAGTTACCTTGAAGACACTCAGCATCTACAACAAATGGGCTCAAGAGCACAAAAGGTTAGGCACCGTACTTCAGTCTCTGTAACAGAAAGTTACACACTGGCCAAAGTGTTTCCTTTTGTCTCTGCTTAGCTGAGTCTGTCCTATCAAATGCCCTTGATTGCCAGCTCTGGAGTTGTCAGTTCAGGAAAGACATGGACCTGTTGGAATGGGTCCAGAAGAGGGCCATGAAGATGATCAGAGGGCTGGAACACCTCTGCTATGAGGAAAGGCTGAGAGAGTTGGGGCTGTTCAGCCTGAAGAAGAGAAGGTTCCAGGGTGACCTTATTGCAGCCTTTCAGTACTTGAAGGGGACATATGAGAAAGATGAGGACAGATTTTTTTAGTAGGGCCTGTTGCGATAGGACAAGGGGTAATGGTTTTAAACTAAAAAAAGTTAGATTCAGACTAGATAGAAGGAGGAAATTTTTTACGCTGAGGGTGGTGAAACACTGGCACAGATTGCCCAGAGAGGTGGCAGATGCCCCATCCCTGGAAACATTCAAGGTCAGGTTGGACGGGGCTCTGAGCAACCTGATCTAGTAATGACCCAGCTCATTGCAGGGGAGGTGGACTAGATGACCTTTAAAGGTCCCTTCCAACTCAGACTATATTTCTGTGATTCTATGATTCTATGGCTTCATGACAACAAGCCTTCAACAGCAGTATTGGCTTGAGATTTTTCCTTCCACTCATCTTCTCCATGCTTTATACCTCTTTTTGCTTGCAGCATGCCATCACCGACATTCGTGCCAGCATACCTGTTTGTGTGGTGACATTATGAACTGGATCAGGGCATCACTCTAGTTTGAAAAATGCTATAAAATAAATTAATAAATTGTCTGACCTGGATTCTTTCCCTGACCCAGTTTGTAGCCCAGCTGCACAAGTGGAGATGATGTCATAGTGTCAGCTAAGCATCAGTGGGCAATGAGAACACCTGAAGTTGGTACAGTTGCCAAAGTCTCCATCTTGTGAAGCCACCACATCAGGTATGAGTGCGTGCAAGGCCTGGCAGATGATGTGTATCAGTTGAGATTAGGAAAAATATTGCTATGTCCAGTATATCCCAACATTTTCCGCCTGGAAATTTTGGAAACTTGTTTGTATATTTGTCCAGTATTTAATCGTGCCCAATAACCACATTTTTCATTTTGCACATACTTCTGCAGTTGACACAAAATAGGTCCAATGTTTCTGTGAAATCCCATCTAAGACTAGGTGACTGCAGTGGCAAGAAGCCACTGAGGATGGGCAATCTGAAGGATCACACTATGTCCCTCATCTGCTGCGTGCATGGCAGGAGGCACAGCCAGCTTCTTCCTGTATGCCAGAGCAGGTGTCCAGCACAGGGTCTATCTTCCTGCTACCCAGAAGCATGTTCAACAACAAAGCAAGTGGGAAATCTCAATCACAGGTCGTAAGCAGTGAAAACACTCTTTGAGGCATATTCCTTCTTTCCCTGACCTCTGTTTCCATTTCACTGTGCATATGCTGTGCATAACCAAATATTTTGGCTACTGCTTCCATTATGAGATGATAAAGGAACAAAAATTGCCCCCCTGCAAGCAGTTGTCCAGGGATACATGAATAGTAGAAGTTAGAGAGTCTGACCATTAAAAGGTTTAGAGAAATGCTGGGTTCAGCCTCGATGTTATCCTCTTGAGGTGTAGGTGTGAGTGAAACAGATTGCTAGTTGCTGTGCCCAAAAATGATTGGTGATGAAAACAACGTGAAAATTAAGAGGGATGAGAAAAAGAAATTTAGCCACTTGAATGCTACAGTAGCAATTTCTATTTTATGTAATGCCCTTAATGGGATAATTGAGACATACACCAACACAATACATTTGATATTGCAAATCCTGAGAAGGAATAGTATTCTTCACACTATGAAGATTCATTGTACAGAAGAATAGCATGGTGTTTTGGGACTTGGGCCTTTTCCAATGCTGCTTTATAAAGTGTAGTCACAAATGTTCTCTGGCTCACTTCACCCTGAAACAGTAGGTAGAAAATGCATTTTTGAGAATAAACAGGAATGTTTATCCAGCCACTTTCAGCTAACTGAATGCTGTTAACAGGTTCTTCATGTTCAAGTTTTTTTTCTAGAACCTTGATTACCCAGAGAGCTTGATAAATCTAATATCTAGACTAAGGACTCTTTCCAGGTGTGCTCTTACCTACAAGGTGCTGTGCATCTCCTTTCCATTTGCACTTGCCAAAGCTGGTTTTAATCTCCTGGCATTTGCAACATTATCTGTTTTTATAACTCTACTGAAAGATTCTATTTACCACACTGAAAGTATTCTGGCTACTTTGAATTTACCTTGCTAACTAGGGCTCTGCATATCTCTTAGTCATTTACTTATTTCTCTGAGACTCAAGGCTGATAGCAATGTCCATGGGTGATTGTTCACAGCAGAGCCACAGTCAAAGAAAATTCGCAGAGGACATACTGACACTACAGTTTATGCTTCCTGGTGGAAGCCCCTCTTAATGCAATTGCTGAATCAACAGATACTGATGTTTGGTCATCACCCACACACATTTTTTGTAGACAAGAACTTCTTTTTTCATACGGGGAACTTCATCTCCAGCCCACCATAGGACATTGAAATTTTTTTCATTCTAAATATACCTTACCTATAAAAAAAAAAACATTTGAGACATAGTTGAAGAAATCCAATATGCACCTTGTTTTAATCTTGGTGGTCATCTTATAGTCACTGTGTTTAACTGATGATTCTTATTACCACTGCTAAACCTTTTATGTAGCAGTAGGGATGGTAGCATGGGTGTTGCAGGTTTCTTCCCTGACATTATCTGTATTCATGTATAATTCTTACCTTATGTTGCAGGTTGCTGCCTATATGCCATGTCTTGAGGTCTGACCACTGCTCAGTTCTCAGCAGTAGATACCAGCATGCTACCTATGTCCCTAACTTTTTTTTTCCCCCTAAACATGGTAATATCTTTACTTGGCTGCAGTAAATAGAGGCAAGGGGGGAAAAATCCACCTAGAAGGCTTTATTGGAGGCCAGTCAGAGAAGTACCTCA
>NW_008824373.1:1855011-1891238 GCF_000699105.1 Pygoscelis adeliae | reverse complement strand
CTGCCCAGTCCCCAGCCAGTCCCCGAGCAGCGGCCCCCCCGGCCAGTTTTCCCCAGTTTATGTACTGAGCATGACATCACATGGTATGGAATACCCCCTTGGCCAGTTTGGCTGTGCCCCCCTCCCAGCTTCTTGTGCACCTGCAGCCTTCTCAGTCGGTAGAGCATGGGAAGCTGAAAAGTCCTTGACTAGTATAAGCACTACTTAGCAACAACTAAAACATTGGTGTGTTTTCAACATTGTTCTCATCCTAAATCCAAAACACAGCACTGTACCAGCTACTAGGAAGGAAATTAACTCTGTCCCTGCTGAAACCAAGACAAGGAAGCAACAGTTCTCCTCCCTGAGAGGCTGAATGGCATAGCCTCCCCTCCCCTGAGCTCAGCAGCAACTGGCAGCAGCTACCTTTTGCAATAATGAGCTGTTTCTCTGAATCCTGAACACAGCAAGACCCGTTAGCCTCTGCCTTGCACTAAAGCTGGGAGTCTGCCAGGTGGGAGCCAGAACACCACATCACATACCTGTAGGGTAGGGGAACAGGAGCAGTAGTGGGCAGGCATGGTGAGAGAGCCTGCAGCAGCCTGAAGGACGCACTCAGGAGCAAAAACAGAGGTAGAGAATGCATGGCCACAGGCACCACCAAAATCAGGAAGCAGGTGAAGGAAAGAGTAGGTGGGAGAGAATATTTCTAAGAATTACTGTGATAGAGAGGAACAAAAATTTGGAAAATACAGTATGAATATCTGGATCACACCAGCTTCCTATAACAGCAAAGCTTTCTAGAAAGTTCTGAAAGAGCATTGCTGATTTAGGAGATCACAGATCACTAACATTTTAATAAACATTTCATTTGACTCCCCTTTAATGGCTGTCATAGTCTCTCACCAACATTTCATCCACTCTACCTGTTCATAACCAGATAATCTTCATTAGAAACAACAAAGTGAAAGCAGAAAGGTAACACCCAAAAGGGACCTTCAGGTACTCTGAAGAACCATTGGAATGCTGCCTGTAATGGCCATCATATTGTTTCAACTTTTTTCCAAAAATTATGTGTTGTTTTGCAGTTTTTAAAAAGATCAGAAGAATGAAAAGATATGATTACCATGTTGCAGAGTGTCAAAACAGTATATTCAGATCTGCATGAGAGATTTGCATGCTAAAACTGTAATCACCAGCAATTTCTTTTTGTACAAGTGGGTGTTCATATTTCCTACATACCTCTCAAACCCCAGCTCAAATATTGAAAGTGCTACTTTATTCTGAATTTGAAGCACTTGGATAAAGCATATCTATAAATAAGATTTGCCTCCTAAGTCATTCAGCACTCTTAGTTGAGCTCCGTACTTAATCAGTCTGTTCCTCTGTGTTAGTTTTCCTTAAAAATAACCAGTTTATTGGCATGATAGAGAAAAATCAGGAGAGGGGGAAAAAGGCCCACAAAGCAAGACAGATTAAACAAAATTATACTGATTTAGCATTTCATTATGGAACACACTGTTAAGTAGGCCCCAAAGCATTAATAGTCTCTGAGGTTTTGTTTTCTACCTGTCTAGCTTTAAAATATTTAATGATCCCAGAACAACACATTTTTAAATGATCTTTCTCTCCCAGCTAAACACCTTCAAGAAAAGATGTTGGCAAGGCAAAATATTGTGAGCAGATCTCCCTAAAATTCAGTAGTACATGTTGAAATATGTAATACAGTAATTGCTTAAAGGTTTACAACCCCCAGAATAGCTACAAAAGGAGTTAGCTGAGATTATCGATTACCACACAGCACTTTTTTATTTTACAATTTCCTTATGCTCCTCATACCCTCAACAAACACAGCTGTCCTTCTCTTCTGGCACTTGTCTGTTGTCACAAATCTAGAACACCACTTTAATTTACCTTTTTTTTTTTTTTTTTTTTTTAACCAGAATCTGCCACAATGGTCTTTGATCTTTCCTAGGGATCCTAACTCGGGAATGTAACTTCAATACAACAAAAAAACTTATAAATCAGATATTCAGATCAGGTAAAATAGAGAAGTTGCCCCTGTGTTAATAAAGCACTACTCTGAGAATGGTTTAAAGCTTAGCTGTGCTAAAGATGTACTGTGTATTTTAGGCAAAACCTTTTTTTCTCAGTGTCCTGCTTCCCCATTGATAAAATAAATACTTGCATTTGCTAATCTGTGATTTCAAATGGCTTCCATCTAAAAAATGAGACACACCTGGAATTATTTAGTTGCCAAAGTCAAATATGTCTGGACTGGCCAGGACACTATTCTACAATTACGCCTTTATTTAAATAAATAGATAACTCTGGTAAACGCATCTGGAGGCTTGTGAGTGGCTGCAATCAGCTATATACTTAAATGTCTCTGCAAGAAAGCTACTTTTTCCTCTTTTCTTTGTCTAAATATCTACAAGATGATCCTGAAGCTTAGTGGATGTCGTAGTCTTAATGAGGAATAATGAGAAACCTATCTGGAATAAGAAACATTTCCCTGTTAAGCTCATGTACATAGTGGTCTGCAGAGGCTAGGCTGATTTTCTGTCGCTGAGAGAAGGAAGAGGGAGGAACTGCCTCATCTCATAGCTAACAATCACAAGTTGTTTGTCATGGTAAGTCAAATGAAATCTTCAGTCTTGTTCTCACTGTCAGTCCTTCTCCCCTTCCCTGTTCCAAAGCCTTCTCTGCCTTCTCTAGAGCTGCCTTGCGTAGACAGAGGAGACAGAACAACCACAGAACACGTTGATTTGAGAGAATTGTCAGAAAGAGGCATGGTGAGGTGGGTAGTTTTCAATTTGAGTTTTTCGAATCCCTGATCTCTCTGTGCGTCTGATTCCATCCTCCTTCTACACAGAGTTCAACTCGTATCCATTGATTCCTCTTCTTTTATATGTATTGGGTCTGATCCAAAATTGAAAGAAATCTAGGGAAATGCTATTTGATCCTATGGAATAAAACATATTCTGATATGAATAGCATAGGGAAATATATATATATAACCAGAGCTGCTTTAACTTCCACATAGCTATCTGACAAGATAAGTCCTGAGGATACAATAAACCTAACAAGCCCTCTGCAGTCTCCAGTACCACTGTGGAACCTCTATATCAGTTGTGACAGAGAGCTATTTCCTCCTTTTACTACTTTAGGTGCTTTATGCCCCATTTCCCTCTCTGTTTTTCTCCTACTTCTTCAACCTCACTCATTTCCTTTATTAAAAAATTGAAAGCAGTGTTCATAAATATGTCTATCATTTAAGCAATAAACCTAATGATAAATATGAGTGGTTGAACAGATTAGGTTTTAGTTATGCTGGTGACTTTCTGACTTTTCTCAGAGAAAAATAAGACAGCTGATGTCTTTAATGTTTTATTTTAATTTCATACTTGTTATGATGTTTTATAGTTATCTTAAGAGCCAGTAAATTGCTCTTACAACAGAAGTATATTACAAAGAGAATTATATGACATAGAAGAGCATATATTTATGTTCAGCAAAATAAGTATGTTATGTGTTATCAATGCTTTACGAATAGCTTACAAAATATTAAGAAAGTATATTTAGAGAACTTATGTGCAACATAATTCTTTACACATAAGCTCTTTATACTTTCTTAATTACAGTTTCTTAAAAATACTTTTTTACTTCTTGGGCTGAAATGAGACAGAAAATAAAAGTAATGAAAAAAATTCAGTCTTCACTAGAAGGATAAAAATGTCATCATGGTGTGGGAGTCAAATGTATATTTTCATGTGTTAGATTTAGTCAGACAGTATATAATGACTGGTATCGCTAAGAAAAAAGTCATGGTTTATGGAATAATCGCATATATCCTTCTACAAGACATTTACATTAGTTCTACAAAACATTCTTACTAAAAACCCCACACACATTATGTATAAAATCAATAAAATGTATTTGAGCACTCTAAAATGGTCTACTGTGAAACACTCAAAGAGTTCCATCTCTTTTGCTCACAAACAAGTGAGTTAAAAATGATGAGATAATTTGATCGTAATAACTAAGTAGCTGGATGGTAAGAAAAGGCTATATATCAAAAGTTATAGAGATCAAATCTGCATACTGTAATGAAAAAACATCTTTATACAAGCTCATATTGTTGAACTCACTAAAGAACATAAGATGGCTAAACAAAATTCTGTGTATAGAGTCATACAATAGGTGAATGTTAAGTGATCTAACATGCCACAAAACTATAACTATTCAAGTTTGTTTTCATAACGTGTCAAAGTATGTAAATAGGTCTTCTTTTTCAGGAGGTTTAAGAATGTAGTTGGTCTTCACTCAATTCCAAGGAGAAATCGTGCAAGATGCCACATCAGTTCTATTTACTGTTTGCAGAAGCACTTTAAAATTAAGGGAAATAATGTTTTTTCTGTTTACTGTTTTCCCATGCTATGAAACTACAGAAGAATTTGATTAACATTGTCAGGATATATTTGTGTACTTGTTTCTAATGTGCCTTTTTATAGAATAGTTAACTTATCACTCAATCCCAAAACAAATCAATGAACAAATCAAGTAACACATTAAAAGTTATTACTAGCTAGTTAAAAATAACAAAATCTATATGTTGATTATCAGGTAACCAATGAAGAGGTTACATAATACCAAGGGAAAACTTAAAAAAAAACCACAAACAAAACTGAAAATAAGTTATTTCATGCCATAAATAAAATGGTCATGTGAGAAATTAGCTTATATTACTCTCTGAAAGAGGATAAATGTCTTCATTTTACATTGTCAGGTCCAGACATTTCAGGACTTTCGGGATTTCACCAAAAAACACAATCAAAGCAGGCAGCAAGGTGGGCTAAAGCCTGGAACTGAGGTGTTAGACATTTTCACTGGTTCAAACTTTGGGAGACAATTCTGAACATCTTCATGCGTGCCTGTGTGGCGATAGTTTTGTTTGATAGTGACACCAATGAATGCGGTGCATTGTCTTTCAGAGAGAAATACTCCTATACTCCCTAGCCATGGTCCTGGGTAGCAACAGAAATGGAACGACACTGTTATTGGGAATACAAATGGACAAGGAAAATTCACTGTATGCCACTTCAGACATATATCTGTAACCGGTAAACAATCTCTTTTTCCCAACACTTCTAAAGCTTCATAGCTACTTTTCTTCTAGGCTTTGCTTTAATACATAGTTGGATGTCAAAAAATTTCTTAGAAATTTGACTAATGCACGCAAACTAGCAGCTTTTGTAGAATTTGAAATGAGGACAAGTATAACACTGAAAAACACTTGCATGTTAGTAACTTTTCATCTCAAAATATTTCTCTGCTCCTGTACTGGCTGTATAATCATATTTGATGGGAAACATGGGGGGGGGGGAAAGAACTCTGTCTTTGAGAAAGGTATTAGGACCTTTCTGAATAGAAAGAATAAACTAAAAAGGGCTTATACTATTACTCAACTGAGAAACTGAGACAAGATACATACCCTCAGCAAATTCATCATTTCAACTGGAAAAGCAAATTAGGTAGACAGGACATTTTCCCATTCTGTCTCAAACTCAGTTCCTGAGAATGAGTCCAAAAAGATCATCTGCTTCTATAGACTATGTTGACAAAATGGGATGTCCTTGCTGCAAAAGTGATATTCTCTTCCCAGTATTTCCTCAGCCTGCAATAACAACAGAGCTGCGATCAGGCAGACTGGCTTATGCTTAGCACTTCTTGCACTAGAAAATACAATCTCTTACTTCCATAAACTTTTAAAAGCTTGCATATTGGTTATAACAAGGAAGAAAAAAAAAAGAGAAAGACTTCTTATGCAAGATAGAGTGACAAAAAGTAATAAAACCCAAAGGAAATTTTTTTATTCCTGTCACTTTTAATGCCAGCTCAGCATTAAAAGTAATAGCTAAAACTAGAATATAACAGGCCCTTACAATGTTCTTTGGCAGAGACCATAAGAACAGACCCACTCACCTCTCCTTGTCCAGTCGGTTTCCCATTGCAGCATCCCCCAGGTGGAGCAGGGCAGGCAGCAGCCGCCACAGTCCTTCCCTGCACATGCTCCCCATGACTTCCCCACAGAGTAGTGCAGATTTCGTAATGCATAATTTGGCCTTGGAGTAGAAAAACCTGAAAAATTTTGTATCTAGATTTCAATTCAGGTATGGATATAAAAATCTGTGCAGACTCCTGTAATATCCAGGTCTTTTGCATCTACATTTCTGAGAAGAAAGTGTCCTGAGAACAAACCATCCCGTTTTCTGGTATTTTGAAGGGAGTTTATTCACATGCATTGGAGATGAATGGTCTAATCTCTCCATCTAACATCAGAAGAAAAACATTTCTTCTAGAAGCACAAAAGCCAAGATAGTAATCATTCTGCCCAACCCTTAAAGAAAAGGTGGACATATTTCCTCAATTAACAGAAAATTGCCTTTTTTCCACTCTGAAAGCAGCAGCTGACTGTCAGGAGTATTACTTGCTTTGTCTGTGCCTCAGCCCTAGAAAATTCAACTTCTGTGACTGCCAAGGTAGCGTCAATACCTCTTGGGGAGTAGGAGGAATGCTGTCCCATTTGAGAAGCAGCAGCTGGATCTCCTTCTCTTCCAGCTTCTCAGGCACAGAATGAAAGCAAGCCTTGTTCTGCAGAGTCCTTCCCACCTAGGACTTGGGGACCCAGCTCCCATCCTGACATTTCGGTTCCCCAACTGGGAACAGGCTCTGAGCTGGCTCTCTCCCCTCCCTCCTCCTCCTTGGCTTTGGAAAACTGTTTTGTCTGTATTGCTGAGAAGCTTGAGCCAGGCCTTGTTTTATACCATATGCAACCCAAGGACATTTTTCTATGGAAATTATAAACTTATATGTGTGTTTGGTTCAGCCTGAATATTTTAGACTCTGAAAATAGTTTCTGTTGGACTCTCTATGGTACAGATTCGCAGAATGTTTTCTCAGTTAGTCTGAACCGTTTCCATCTAATAGAAGTGCAGCACAGTGTAGCTGCAAAACCAAGCTGCACTTTCCAGTTAATAATACACAAAAAACCCCCTCCAAACCAACCATAAGAGGGAAAACAGGCAAGCAGTCTGTATTGTATTTACACCACGTATAAGTGTAACTCTGAACAAGGTACTATTATTGCTAAAAATAATACCCTGCTTTGTTTTATGTTGCTTTTATGCTTGAGTCCTGACCTTGACATTAAACATAGCTTGTTGGGATCCTGAGGAATTTTTTTTTATTAATCCTGTCACACCGAAGTTTTCAATTTATAACTTCTACTACTAGCTTTTATTCTTTACAAAGGTTATTTTTATTGTTGGTTCTATATAGCAAGTGCTATTATTTCATGTGATTGGTATTAGGTTTTTAGAATGTCTTAAATTATAGTTTTCTGGAACCATAACCACTGATGGAAAATTAGTATAAAATGCCACAGTCTTTAACAACACTCTCCCTTACAGATATCCATCTTTCAACATTAAAATATTTAGCAGATTCTGAATACTTCCTGCAGCTTGGGGAAAACTCAGCTTTTTGAATGTGGAAATTAAAAATTTAGTGAGAGAGGAGAGACAGTAACTTAGCAAAATGTACCACAGGTCATTCTAAGTAACAGCAATAAATGACATGCAACATTAGAAATTAGAACAATTTCATAACATCAATGGCCTTTTTATGAGTAAATTGCTCCTCTGTGGATTTGTGTACTGACCAGGAAAAAGATATGACAAAAATGATCTTTTTATGTCCTTTTAAAATGATAAAAATAAGATAATCTCCAGGTGGTCTTTTTTTCATAAATCACTTTTAAGCTTAGTAGCTACCCTGTGTTGTGTTCTGACATCTTGACAATAAAAAAGTGTTTATAATGCTCCTGCGGGGTTTGTTCTAAAGCCTTTCCTTACTGTTAAGCAGTAAATCAGTGACTGACAGGATTCCTAACCTGCCACCTCCTGCCAGGGTGACATTAAATTTACACTGTATACTGTATTCTCCTTCCAGCTACCTAACAAGGACAAGAGAAAAGCCACTTCTAGGTATACCAGTTCCAAAGTCTTGGATAGTTTCTTCACAAAACTATACTAGGGGAGTGTTGGAAGGCACTTCTTCTCAAACTGTTGTAACCGTCTGTTAAAATTACTCTGCTTTAATCAAAGATGGAAAAGGTTTTAAAATTATAAACATATAAATTACTGTACAACTTAATATTCACTTTTGCATACCTGTAGAGGAATACATCTGTACCTCTATACCACTGTGTCTATGCACCTATTCACCTAGCAATATAGAAAATTATGAGGGTTGCATTGTCTCAGGACCAATGTGGCTCACTAGACCTGCCTCATGGGAGGATTACCCCTAACTTTGTGGGAGTGATTGTATTCTGAGCATGGCTGGTTTCCCCCTCCAGACAGCTGGCCTCTGATACTACTGAGGCATGAATAAAAGGCTGTGATAGGATACTGGCCCTCTTGCTATGCTGCTAAGCTTTTCATTAGCCTCTGGAAATCACTGGTAAACGCGCTATTCACTGCAGTGCCCTGCCCGCAGCTGGGAGGGGAAGAGAAGGGTTCAGTACCTACAGTAATGGCACTGTCATGCCACAGGAGGTGTGCAGGGAGGGCTTCCAGCAGGATGTCCTGGACAGATGATCATCTATTTTGTAGTATCACGGGACCACAGAATGGTTGAGATGGGAAGGGACCTTTGGAGATTGTCTAGTCCAAACACCCTTCTCAGAGCAGGATCAGCCAGAGAAGGTTACCAAGGACTGTGTCCATTTCCTTTACATCCCCCAATCAGGTATTTATACACATTGCTAAGATCCCCCTGAGTCTCCTCTTCTCCAGGCCAAACAGTCCCAGATCTCTCAGCCTTTCCTTGTATGTCTCCTCGTAACCATCCTTGTGGTCCTTCGCTGGACTTGCTTCAATATGCCTGTGTCTCTTGTACTGTGGAGCCCAGAACTGGACCCAGCACTCCAGCTGTGTCTCACCAGGGCCAAGTTAGTGGGGAAGGATCTCCTCTTTTGACCTGCTCCTTCTTATGCATCCCAGGTGCCGTTCTCATGCATCCCAGGTGCCGTTCTCATGCATCCCAGGATGCCGTTGGCCTGCTTGGCTGCAATGACACATTGTTACAGCTCATGTTGAACTTGCTGACCACCTGGACCCCAGGTCTTTTTCTGCAAAGTTGTTTTGCAGCCGGTCGGCCCCCAGAATGTAGTGCTGCATGGGGCTATTCCTCCCCAGTGGCAGGACTTTGCACTTCCCCTTGCTGAACTTCATGAGGTTCTTGTCAGCACTTCTCATAAAATAGAACTTAGTTTATGGGTCTGTGGAAAATTATGGGTCTAGGCTAAGTACCCCTCGCAGTTTTTGTGGGAAAGCTGAAAGAATATTATAAAGAGTGAAGCAGTCTCTCCTCTGTGCTTTTCTGTGTTATGTTACAGAACCTTCTTTGAACTAGACTGGAGCAATGACAGCAGCTCCACCAATGATCAGCTTTTGTGAGGCCAGCACAGACAATTTTTTAACATGTTATAAGAACAGAGTTGCAAACAGCAGTACTTTTTATTACTTTTACTTAATGACACTGAATATAGATTTTTACACCTCAACAGACTCCAACTGGCTCTACCACAGCTCCACTTTGATAAATTTGTCCTCAGCCAAGTATCAAAGGTCAAAAGTCTAGATCCTCATTAATAACTCACATAACAATTTTATGGTGTTATAAAAAAGAAGAGAAGAAGAATGAGGTGAATATCTACTGTTTCACCAGCTTTACAAATCCAGAAACTAAGTAAGAAAATTCATTACTTCAACTGCACAACTAAACACTATAAGAAAGAATTTTCTGTGTGAGCTGTATCCAGTTTAGAATCAGCTCTTCCAAGTGCCAGTCAACACAGACATAAAGGCTTGGCCTTAAATCTAATGGTCTTAATTTATTTCAACAGAATCCAACAGCAGTAATGTTAAAGTGAGAACTGGGCTTTGACTTTTGTTTTTTCATGCCATGCTCAGCAGATTAATTTACAATGGCTATTTTACAAGCAGGAAGAACCTTACACTTCCCAGTTGTGTCCAGGCTAGAGATTTCCTGGGATGAAGATGAAAGAACCTTAGATCTGTTGTGTTTTCAAGCAATTCTGTCCAAAGCTTGTCTAATCCTTTTGTTTCCCACTAGAAAAAGAAAAGAGGAAAAAACCTGATTTCACATCCAAACCCATTTAAAAAATTATGCTGAATAGCTATAGTGGTTAATTACACTGGGTATGGATCCAACTTGAATTCCAAGCCTTTCAAGGTTACTTGATTTATTTTTTTCCTTCTGGAAATGTTTCCAATTCTGATAGATATCTTCAATAAATTATAACATTGATCTATACTTTGCATTTGAACATTAAAACAGTGAATGTACAATGTGTTTATGTGCGCACACATGTATGAAGTTGTCGCATGCAATCTCACTTTGAAATTCAGCCAGCTCCTAAATAAGATTTTGCTTGACTTCGGTCAGGTTTAAGAAACACACACATACATTTTATACATACATAGATACATATGTATGTATATATATGTACACATACACACACACACTCTCATACCTACCTAAACCTATTCATACATACATATATACACAGTATATGTAGTGTATATATTTTGTTTTTAATTATACATATTTTCTACATTTATACATATAAAAAGAGAGAGAGGAAAAGAAGGAGAGAGGCAGAGAACTGGGTGAGCAAGAGAATGGAGAAAAGCTTTCATGGGTCCCAAGTTTCTCAACCTTCTAAGCCTTTACAGGATAGCTTTGGTTTAGATGAGCAATATGTTGAACTATTTATTTTCCCACCAGGACAACAGCAGGTTTTTGATGGATGTTTAAATCCTATTCTCCAGCAGCATCAGCATCTGCGGCACAAGATCTCTGGAGGAAGCGACTTTTGGAATTCACTCATACTTCTGTCCGTCTGTTCTTGCAATCTGATACTATATTACATTTTATCTTCAGCTGCATTTCCCTCATGATTTTCTTCCATTTTTCCTTCATATTCCAGTTTTCCTTCCTCCTTTGTCCTTCTGCAGTCTCCTTTCCCCCATAAACGTACAAACCACTTTTTTTGGTCTTTTTTTTCCACTAGGTTCTGTACTCAAGAGCTTCAAAGGGAACTAAGCACAGCTATCAATTATGCTCATTTCCCCATTTGAAAACAGAGGGCAAAGAAAACATGAGTGGAAGTCTCCCTTGAGACAGAACTATGAACCTGGATCATGAGACTAATGAGAATGTATGAATGTGGCCAGAATAAAAAGTCATATCATTGAATGAAAAACAGGGTTTTACAAGTTTAGAAAGTAGAGCATAGCATAATTTCACTAGTATTTCAGGTGATTTTTTTTATTTTTTTCATCCTACTAAGATGATTTATTTTTTTCTATAAACATGCAATCAGATCAACGCAAGACAAAATGTTTCCTGATCTTTTTTCCTATGTAATCTAATTATTTGTCAACTTCGTAATTTTTTTGGAAGCTTTATCCCCCCTTTTATTTTTATTTTCTCAAAGAACTATACCTCAGGGGGTCATAACCTTGAATATCTATATTTTAATATTTTTTTCTTGTGGAGTTCATGCCTCCACAATCCTGATAGTAATCTAACATATTTTTATGTAGTTCTAGTGGGTCTTGTTCTCTAGAGTTCAAATCTTAGGCAACAGCTCACTGTGATCCTAATGAAAATCTGTATCTGTCACTCTGCAAAAATTGCATAAAATGGCATTTCAAAACTAATGCTTCAGCTTTCAGAAAATATGCAAATAGAGATCCAAACTGTAATATGCCATAATTTTAATGAAATCAGCTGCTCAGCACTTACATTGATGGAAATATATACATATTAAAAATGTGCACTGGCTCTCTAGGCTAGTGTGTAATGTTCTTTCTGCTGCACTCAGTCACTGCAAATTCCTGTCTCAGCTCTATGAGGTGGACCTGAACCTAATGAAATAAAGTGGCAGTTTTCTGCATCCTAGGTTATATAAACTTGGCAGGAAAGTTTCTTTGTTTATGTATATGTCTGGACATTATATAAATAAAGTGAAAAAGAAAATACTAGGTTAAGATAAATATCCTCCTGACTATTGATGGTAAAGGCAGTAACACTACAGGCATACCTTTTTATTCAGTAGTATCTATCACAAATGGAATTATTCATGATGCAGAATAAAGAACAAAACAAAATAGATCCTTAAAAATATTAAATGTACTAGAAATATCAACACCAGTATAATATATTTCTTAGTTAATCTGATATTATAACGTACCACTCATCTGATTCTTTTTTAAAAAAACCCAGCTTTAACTATACTTAATTCAATGCAGAGCCTATGCAAATATGAAACAAATCCAAAGCAATACTGCTATCTACCTTTATAAAAATTAAAAGCTTATATAAACAAAGCAAATATATGACAGTCAAAGTGTATGAACTGGGAGCACTAGAGCTGACTGGGGAAAATAATTTTTCTTTGTGGGCTTTTTTGTCTCCTTGTGACCTAAAATATAACACATAATCCAGTCCTGTCACTCCTGAGTTATCTGGTAGGAATGCTCCTGAATTACTGTAAATAGCTTGCCATTCCCAATAGAGACAGGTGCAAAATTCAGTCTAAAATGTAGGCTTGTCCTTCTTACCCTACAAGAATTGAGTAACATATATGGCTATATTTACTGAACAATAATAGTCTTTTCTCCCACTGAAGCACCATAAAAATCATATTCATAGTGAATTTTCAAAGTACCAAAGAAAAGGTAATTTTTGTTCATTTGAGATTTAGAGATACTTAAAGCAACAAATGTTTTAGTTACAAAAATATCTCACATTGTTATTACTATTTCTTTAAATTTTCCTAACATTTAGAAGACCTAGTCATAGTCTAAGATGTCTTTGTGCTAAATACTGTGCAAACACAGATTGAAAACAGTCCTTGCTCAAAAATATTAATTTTTATGGCAGAGTGAGACAAACTGGGGAAGGGAAGGGAAGGGAAGGGAAGGGAAGGGAAGGGAAGGGAAGGGAAGGGAAGGAAAGGAAAGGAAAGGAAAGGAAAGGAAAGGAAAGGAAAGGAAAGGAAAGGAAAGGAAAGGAAAGGAAAGGAAAGGAAAGGAAAGGAAAGGAAAGGAAAGGGAATTGTGGTTGAACATCCAGATCAAGGGCCTCAGTGTACCAGAAACCAAGCACTTGACAAGCTTCTTGTAAGCATCACAGGATAGTGGGCTTTTGTAAAAAGCTAATTTCTACAGCATTGCAGATGTTTATGGGAATATTTCCTTAAATATGCAGGACACCCTGGGAGGACCTATACATATGTTTGTTCAAAAATGTCTTCAGTGAACAATATAGAGTTACAGCCATGGGTAACCCTATGTGGCTGTCAGTCTGAACAGTAAATGAGACATGAAAGGCTGTGAGCAAGATAAGTAGCATAAACTTGATTTCAGATGAAAGGTATAGTTAGTGAAGGGATGTATAAGTATGAATGATATAGTCAAAGTTACAGTCTGGGAAAATGAACCTGGATCACTATTTTGAAGTGGACTCTAAGTGGGGATAGTTTGCCTTTGGTAGGATCAAAAGGAAAGAAATTACAATGCTAAAGATAGAAAGGGAAAAGGAGACAAGATTGATTTCAACTAATTTTAGACATCTGCAGCATGAATATTTACATATGAGCTGGTCCTTCAAGAGATATAGGAACTTTTTGGGGAAAAAAAAATGAAAAAAATATTGTTTGATTGGATGTCTATTTTAGTAAAAATTCCACTCTATAAGTAACTTTTTCTACACTGACTGAGAAGGAATCCAAAAAAAGAACACAGATGCAGATGTCTATTCTGCATATAGGTGCTTGAAATCAGACAAATACCATCCAAGAGGATTTTATTATGGGAAGTAGGGATGAATGGAAAAGCTGTGTCTTAAAGATATTGTACAAAAGGAAGACACACAATTTAAATGTAACCTATACCTGAGGACCTAGAGAGGATATCTGAATCAGGTGTGTTGAATGACAGACATAGGCACTTCCCCCTGCATGGAGATTTAGGAAGGAAGAGCAAAAGCTCTTTCAATATTCCTTAAAATATTTGTTTAGCTGTGTTGTGCTAGATGAGGCGACTAGATAGTCATGAGGAAATATTGGAGAAACAGTTCAAAATCTTGCTTTAGACAGAAAGAGATTGCTCTACTGTGAAGTGGCAGATTGGTGAGTTGTGGCTGAATCAGTATGGATAAGATTACCCATGCTTAGAAGAGGAAGAAGAAAGGACCACGGGCAGAGATACGTGGAACATCCAGAGAGGAGAAGAAGGGATGAAGAGGAGTCTCTACAGGACATGGCAACAGAGACTTAGAAGAGAACAAATTTACCATAGCAAAAGAAGACATTATTTCAAGAAAAAATGCATGGCAATGTTGAAGATGGATGACTGCTGACAGCAGCCAGAGCAGGGAATGAGATTGGAACCTTGGTTCTGGTATTTGCCATCAGAAATGAAAAAGGTAATAGGGCTTTTATAGACTGCAGCGCACAGCAGCCACACCTGAACAAGTTTTTGATGGAAATGAGAAATTAAATTGGTTTTGCACTAAAAAAACAAGGGAAATGGAAAAGAAGACTGAAGCAAATGCAAGGGTGTTTTTGAACATTTTTGTTTCTGTTTTGTTTTTTGTTTTTTTTTTCTAAGATTGGAAAAATATAGAGCATGTTTGTAATGTGAGACAAAAACCAGAGGTCAAAGAGTTCATAAGTGTCACAATGTGTGGTAAGGACATGGGATGAGACTCTCTAGACTACTTTGTGGAGTTAGAGGAGAACAGAATTAAAAGTTTCCTCATCCTCAACATTGAAGAAGCATGAGAGGGTGAGAAGGAAAACAAAAAAAAAAGATCAAAGAAAGAGAACAGGCACACATTTTATTTTCTTTCTCTGAAAAGAAATTGGCAAGGTCCTCTAAGAAGAGAAAAATGGGGGCAGAAGGAGGTTGTGACAAATGAGTTGAAGAAAATAGAAGCTGTGATTTTAGATATGGAAATCAATTAATTTGGAGAAGTTGATTTATTTTAGCAAGAAAAATGTTAGTACTGACTGAAAAATGTAACAAATTTGTAAGGAAGTAAGCCTCCTTCAAGAATTTCCTCCAGCAACTTTCATTCTGAGAGTATCAGTGGAGGAACTGGATGCTGATGGTTTTGCAGGGTGAGTAGCTCAGTAAGGCATTTGGGCAGGACACTGGGTCATCCAGAATTTTGAGTCTATGTGGCTGCATACTCTTCACAAGTGAATACACCAAAACCATCTAAATGGGCTGTGAATACCCAAAGGAAGGTTGTATGGTTGGGTTTTTTGTTTGCTTGTTTGTTCAGTTTTTTCCTTTGGTTATCTTAGAAGTCAGTTGGTCCTTTCTCATGCAGCATTTTCTCTATTTGCTAAGTTTTGAATAACTTTTTTTTTTTCCTTTCACTTTACACTCTAGAACCTCCCTGAGCTGAGCACAGGCCTCTTCTCCAGGAGGGAATCACCTCCCTCCCCACTGGATTCAGTTTCACCTGACCTAGAGTGTAGTAGCTAGGGCAAGGAAAACAGCGGACCTTTTTGCCCAGTCACAAGTTTTTAACAAAAGCCAACATGCTACACAAATTCTGTGAGCAAACAAATCAGTTATGCCATGCATTACACTGAAGAGTGGGGAAAAAAGGCAAAGAGCTGGTATGGATGGAAGTGACAGATGGAACAACTTTGCTGAGGCAAGAGAGCCTGGGAAGAGAAGATTTCATCAACCCTTCAACAAGAAGAAATCACTCATCAACTGAAAGTCACTAAAAAGTCTATCTACAGAGCACTGCAATAGTTCTTGGAAGTGCAACATACAAGAGAGTATCAACAACAAAAGAATTACAGATGTCCCAAATGACAACTAAGCTGATGTCCTTTTCTGCGTATGAAGTGCTAAACCAAACTTGCAAGCAGAGTAGACGTCAAAGAAGAGAAGTGTGGAATTACAAATATCACTAACAAAATCTGAATTTTTGCTATTAATGAGAGTGAAGGGAACAACATTAGGAATTACGTGTAAAGGAAAGGAGACAAAGAAGTGAGAAAATCTCATGGAGTCCACTGTAACAATGAGTAACAAAGGATAAAAAATAGGCAGATGTAAAGGAGAAGAAAGAGAGCAAAGGGAGAGGATAGAGGAGTTCAAAACATCAGGTTTGGGGCCTGCTAGTCCATGAGAGATATGGGGATCCAGCAAAAGCTGCCAAACTGTTCACACATCACCTCTAAGGGTGGGCTGAGGGACTTATGCTTCAGTAGTCTGGTGTAGAGACAGACTAGGGGCAATCTAATAGCAGCCTACAACAGCTTGAAAGTCAGTTATGAAGATGACAGAGCCAAAATCTTTGTGGTAGTGGCAGAAGACATAACATGTGGATAGGGACATTCAGATGAAAGAGGAGAAAAACTTCTCTGGAAAGGTAGTGCAGCACTGGGACGTGTTACCCAGCAAGGCATAAGGGTGAACTTTCTCTCCTTGGATTTTTCCAGGACTAGGCAGAAAAAAGCCACCTGACCCAGTGGTGGTATAGTCCCACTTCAAGTGGGAAGTCTGGGCTGGACAACCTCCAGAGACTCCTTCCATCCAAGACTTCTATGATTCAGTATTTCCATGAATGGAAGAAATGAAGTCCCTTGTACTTTAGTCTGCTGTGAAGGGAATGCAAGAGATGGATGGCAAAGGTATCATCAGGACTCTGTGAGAGCTAGTTGTAGAAAATAAAGTGTGAAGATGGCTGCAAGCTCTCTTAAGATTGTTCCAGAAATAACAAAAGAAAGTGAAAAGGAGAGAGGCGTAAAACAGGTCATACTGCTATGTAAGGGGTAGAGGTGGTGGAGTGTGTGGAAAGCGTGGGATGCATGAAGAGTTGTGGTAGATGTCACTGGGTATGGGTGGCAGAAGAGAGGGAAGTGTCCAATTGATTTTATTTCTTGGCCCTTCGATTCTTAAATTTTGCCATTGTTGCTTGTTTCTTTCCAAATTGAGGTTCAGAGTCTGTCTTTTTCCTTTAAATTTGTGCAGCTCAAACTACACAGGGAACTTGATCTTCCATTTCCTCACTGGGGCTTCTTGATGTTAAAATAATAACCATAACTGGCATTTAACATAATAATAATAGCCACTAATTTTCTTTTCTAAATAATTAATAACACCTTGTTTCTTAGCTTTTAATATTTAAGACAAGTACACATAGCACATAATGTTCCTTTTTCTTCAAGGAAGAAACTCTTTGATAGGGAAATAACAATACGAGAAAGTCACTGAGGATGAAAAGATGAAAAGAAGAAACCATACCAATCATATAACTACTGCACAGTGAGGAATAATGTACTTATTTTTACAAAGACAGCATTTTTAGGGGACTAGTTTTTCACCATCTGCTTGTATAAGGGGATAAGAATAAAGTGAAGTCCATATGACTACTGATTTGGGGAAAGACCACAGAATCAACTGATGCATGGTCAAACAACCCAAAGGTGAGACAGATTGCTTTGGTGTTTAGGATTTCAGTTTCCCTGGAAGCGTAATGCACTACCGCACAGGAATCAGATTCTAAGTTTCTATTTTGCACCTGTCCCACCATGTGCTGATTCTGCAAAACCTCACTCACAAACGTTTGTCCTGACTTTATAGGCAGCTTGTTAACATCAGTGGAACTGTTTGAGCTACAATAATTTATATGAATAGGAGTTTGCAAGATCAATTCCAAATCACAAGGGGCAGCATCCCAAAAAGCCCCCACCTTCTCTGCAAAATACAATAAGATTTAGGTTAGATTTAGATGTTAGAACCAATAGGACTATAATTTACACTAGCAAACTAAATAGAGCCTAGGGCTTTCTTTGACACTGAAGCCAAGTGGCACATCCTTACTCTTAAGCTCTCTTGCCATCAAAAAGAAGCTAACAACATTCGAACTGTCTATTGGGAATGATTCCCACTCTGTGTTAATTTCCAATGCATGTCTAAGAATTATTTTCAAGCACACTAGTTGGAACAAAGTGATATTGTGCCAGAGAGTGTACTAGCATTTTAACAATATGCATGATCATTTTTTCAGTGTCTGTGCCTGTGATCTGACATGAATCTACTAGCGTAAATGAAAGGTTCATGGGCATTTAATAACAGGGCACAGGTGGATTTTAGGTTATCTAACTTCAAGCTCATTTCACAGATGTTTTCCTGTTCCCCCATCTTCTTCTTCCTAAACGTCCCTGTAACTTCTAGCATCTAAATTTGTCATATATCCCTGTTTGACATTAAAGTTGTTAAATCTCTGAAATTCCACACTGTAGGCATGTAAAATACTGCCCATCTCTTCTGCCTCCCTCCCACTGGAATCCAGAAATGAGGGATTTCTCTATGAAAGTCATCTTCACGGACATTAGCAAGATAGAGGTTTCTAAAAAATCATATTTTTCTAAAAGATCACCAAAGGAGGTGGTTGTGCTACAAACCCTTTTTCTTTAAGGGCTTGGAGAATGAACTGAATTCAGTTCTTGCTTCAGCTGGAGGGTATTCAGATCTACTGCATCCACCTCCCAGAAGCTTTCCCTAGCTGCTAGGATACAATTTTCTGGAAGAGAAAGACACTTTCCATGTCTTCCATTGAGCTTGTGCCACTTGCAGCAAGAAATACAAGATTTAATAGGCTGGAGTCATACCACAAGAGGAAACCCACAGGTTAATTAGGACTGGAAGTGCTGAGATCTCTCTCCACTCAAGGAATTGTTTAGATGGTGTATCTAATGTAAAACACATTTCATTACAGGGCTCAGATACTCTAAATTTTGTAAGAGGGAGTGGATGAGAAGCCCATTTTTAAAATAAGCATCACTACAGTCACATTCTGAGAGAAAAGGGCTGGTTTGATGAGCTCTGTTCTGATCATCCCTCCCTACAGAATAACAATTTTACAAGTGTGGCAAAGGCTAGTCTTATTTTCTTTCCCTCTTGGGAGAGCTGTGAAAAGACAGCTGAAGCAAAAGTTGCTAGACAATGCTAATTTGAAAAATCCTGCAGCAGTCAATCAGGCTTTGTTTCATTGGTTGATGGTGTTTTGTTGGGGGCTTTTATTATTTAAAAAAAAAACAAACTAAAAAGAAGTGAATTTAGAGAGAGTGTGTAACAGGGTAAAATTTATGTACAATGCAATATGCAAATGTAGCTCGTACAGAGAACGTAGTATTCCTAATCTTCTGTGATAATTACAAGATAGGAGTACACTGAACTCAGATTTTAAAATGAAATGCTGTCACATTTTTATCAATTTCTGTTTATTAATGGGATATATTCTGCTCGCAGTTACACTGACATCAAACCAAGAAACACATTCTAGCTAAAACTTCTACTCATAAATAGTTTTATTTCATTTATACACATACACTATTCACACAATCAATCCCTATGAAATATTCCTACAGAATTGAAAATGGACTATGAAACTTCCTATACTGCAGCTGTTTAATAGAATTCCGTATCAGAAATACATTTCTATTAAATTCTCAAGAGCTGTATATGTAGGCTATATCTATACATATTGCACAAAAATTCTATACAATATGTTATAGTAATCTGAATAAAGGATTTAATTCATTAAAAATTATGCATGATTTTCAAAATAATGTCTGTTGAACCCCAGTATGTTCATCTCCAATACCTTTTAAATGGTATTTAAAAAAAAAAAGTTATAGAATTAGGCTTTTTCAGAATTTATCAGTGAGCTAAAAGTGTGATTTCATTTATAAATTTATTTTCACAAAGGCAAAGCTATTGTCTATGTTTTATTTATTTTTCTCTGAAAAATATAAATAAAAAAGACATTGATAATAATGTTCAGTGAGTTTTATTTTCCTATGTACAGCAGATGGATATCAGTCATGAACTTTCACAAGTTTCAAAGAATAAAAAATCAGGATTATACTTTTTAAAAGTGCATATATAAGCACAGAGTAAGAATATGATCCAATTCTATAAGAGAACAAGTGAGTTTATTTTTACAAACCATGACAATATTATATTTTTTGTTTCATTGAGAACTGGCAGTTACGAGGCCAAATTTCCACAGGCAGCTATGTGCTAACATCTTAAGTATTTGTTTGCATCCATAGTCACAGTGCAGATATTAGTGCTGCATACATATGCCAGATGTGTACAGAGATAAAGACAATGCACTGAAAAGTGCCAATTACATGAAAAATAACTTTTGGCAAAAAAATGCTGGTATACAGTAACCAACAACATGAAGTAAGCTGGAAGTGAGAGATGAGTCCTGCTTGCTGGAACATATCTGGGTCCTAGAATAGCTTTTTGAGGCAGTGGAAGAGTCAAATGATCAGTTAATTTTTAGATGGTAGAAATTTAAGGTTCATTTATAGAAGAAATTACCTGACATGGAGTCTCTTTATAAGAGAAGAAAGGTCCTTGGTTGCTGTCTTCATGCGTGTAAATTAGACATGGCCAGGAACACTCTTTAGCACTGAAGTTAGCTGACATGAAATGCCCTGTGTCTGTACTGTTAAATTCTCCTGCCTTCTAAAATACTGCAGCTGCTTCCAGACTCCCTACAGGGAGTAGTTAGTGGGCTGTCCTAACTCCCATACTGTGCCCAAGCATTACCTGGAAGAGTGATACCTGACATGGGCCAAAGGGCTGCAGGGGCCAATTCTGGCTATCCAGCTCTGTAAGTGATCAAAACTGAGTGGTGGGGATGGCTTCCTGGCACTAAATAATAAATGGTTGTTCCATTAGCAAGTACGCAGACATAGCATTGATTCAGGTGGTCCCTTCTTCCCTTCTTTTCCTGCAGAAATCTGAGCCAACACTGTTGAGAATTGACCCTGGCCCCACAATGGGTTTCGAATGTGTGGAAGTCCACTCCCACAGGCAGCTGAATCCAACTCACTTAATAGAGACTCCTACAAAGTTACAAAGGTCTGCCCATGAGATCTTCCTCATTCAGGAATGGAGGACATCATTTCCAGTTATTCAAAGGGCACTATGAGGCATTATTTCTTAAATGCTACCTGAGGAAAATCTTGTTGCCCTGACTTGTCAACCAACTTATGAAGTGCTGATTGACAAAGCTGTGAATACTGGAACATAAAATTTGTTAGATAGGACACCAGTCCATTGAGTCTGTTATGCAGTATCCAGAGATCCAGAGAAAAACACCCCCAAAAAGCCCCTGGTAGGTGTTCTGTGCATTAAAAAGGGAATTTTTCTAAAGCTTCCATGCCACTGAAATATCTATGTCTGACTCCATATTTTATCACACCAGCCCCCTCAAGTACCGTCAAAATATTTACTTGTCTATTTCTCCCAATCCAATTTCTATGTCTTTTTTTCTAGAGAACTAATAGTAAGATACACTCTTCCACACACAGCCAGGACAAAATTTGTAGTTCATCAAGGTTGTATGTATGGCTCCCCCTTTCCTGTGTCTTGGGTGCTCCTACGTTTCCCTTGGTCTGTGCAGGTTCTCCTCCTGCTCCCTATGACACCCGTTCTGTGAACAGCTTGTCTCTGAGCCTTCTGTAGAAATGGAGTTGTGATGTTGCCACCCAAGACACCACTGCCTAGCACAGCATATTGTCCTTTCCCCAGTCCTCCAAATAAGCTAAACAAACCTTTCCCAGAACTGCACCTTTATGACTATACCATCTGAATACCCAAGGGCAAATGACAGCCAAAATTCCTCATACACACGAGAGTCTAAAACAATGTATTTTTAGCTAAAACAAAAAATAATGCAAAGGTAAAATACTAATTTCCACATAAATTTCTCCGACTCTTTCCTCCAAGTTCTGGGCTGCTCAGTTTAGTGTAGAGTCAGGTAGCCATAACTTATTCTTTCTAATTCTCCAGATGTTGACTCTTCTTCACAGCATTACGTGTCATTAAGGCTGTTATGCAGCTTTACAGGACAGATGTGTTTTATCTTGGCATACCTTGCAGTCAGACTGTTCTTTTGATAACACAGTATGGCCCTATCATCTTCGCTTCTGACAAAAACTTGTCATCACTTCACTTAGTTACATACCTCTATGCCCATCTTTCCCCAAGAAAAATTCTTTTCTGCCAATAAATTTGTTCAAAATGATCATCTTTCCTAGTGCAAATATTGTTCATGCAGTCGGATGATGGTTATGATTAACTACTCCTTATCATCCTTGATCTGTAATACAGGTGCCACAGTACTGACAGTTGCAGCAGCTTCTATATGCATGGATGATTTTGTGATATGAATACTCCCCCAAGATCTTATGAACTTTATGTAGATTCTCCAAACTGGCAAATACAGATGTCCCTCATTTCAATTCCTTTCTCATACTAGAACATATTTCTTCATTTAGACAAATACCTTCCATGAGGACCATAAAACATCAATAAATAATAAATAATAAATAATAAATAATAAATAATAAACAATTAAATTAAAAAGTCACAGGAGTTCCCTTTGTGGGTAACTCTTGCTCTGTTTCTGTTCTAAAGATTGCCTTTTTATTTTTACATATTAAAACACATGGTTGATAACAAAATAGAAAATTAAGTGGAAAACAAATGTGACTTAACACAGTCTCAAGTTTTTAAAGAGTAAATGAAATCATGTACTAAGTGAGTTTTGTGTAATGATTTCAATATGGGCAATTTACTCTGTAGCTCCACTAGTCTGGTGGCACGCTAGCAGCAAGCCACAAAAGTGCCCCACTATCCTCCGTGCTGTTTCCCAGAAATTATTTAAGGGAAGGATCATGGGAATTCTTGAAATTATGTAAGGCAAACATTTAACTGAAAAAAGCGAGCTGCATGCAATCGACTGTATGCTCCATTATCAATATATTTAGGAATACAGAAAGAAAGCAAGCTGGGGATATTCAGCCCTGATCCCAGTGCTACAGGTATTTTCACATGGTGTTATAAAGCCTGGAACACAGCTGGATAATGACTATCCCAACTTTTCTTTACATTCCTTGTCAGCTTTTCACACTGAACTGCCCAGAATGAATAGGGTTTCCTGAGTGCCAAAGTAATTGGGTATCAAATGAACAACCTGAATTGTTGCTAATAACTGAAAGGATGGCTTTTGGCCCTTCTAGCATGTTATAATAAAGGAAATAGTCACCTAAAACTTAGCATAACTCTTCAGCAATTTCTCAGTCAGACAGAATGGTTAAGAACATGTATCAATCCCTTGCTCCATTATTCATTAATGCCTATTTAGAGCATAGCATTTCTGCCCTAAGCATTTTCCTTTACCCTCACTGCTGATCAAATTTGGAAGGTTTCAGAGGAAAGAACTTTTAGAAAAAACAACAAAAGGAAAGGTTAGCAAGGCTTCCAAACAGGAAATTACCTTTCACATGTGTGTGACTGTGTTTACGTGTGTATAAGAGAGAAAAGTCTAAAAGAGGTTAGTAATGATCAATAAAAGGGACTTATGACTGATAGACAGATAGGAAGGCAAGAGGATGTGTACTCATCAGCGTCCAACAGCCTAGAGGAAAGAGAGGTCCTTTGCCAGTAGTAGATCTAACACTTGACTTGGTGTATCCTAAACACAGTGCGATGATCACAGAATTGGGTGCAGTCAGCATTTAATACCCTGCAGCTGTGGAAACAGTAAATTGATCTACTTGCTTCTCGTGGGATTGAGTAACATTGCTGTAACTGTTGTACCTCCAGTGGAGCTCAGCAATAACAAGGCAAGGGTGTTCAAAAGAATTTCCTGTCATCCAGCAGAAATAAGTTGTTTTTCCTCTCCTCTCCTCTCCTCTCCTCTCCTCTCCTCTTCTCCTCTCCTTCCTTCCCTCCTTCCTTCCCCCCCTCCCCTCCCCTCCCCTCCCCCCCCCCCCTCTCCCCTCCTTCCTTCCTTCCTTCCTTCCTTCCTTCTTTCCTTCCTTCCTTCCTTCCTTCCTTCCTTCCTTCCTTCCTTCCTTCCTCCCACACCCTCTACATTCATCACCATCATGAATATAACTTTTTTGAGACTGCAATTGCACATTTATCAATCATGCACCATACACTGTCCTTATCAAATTTAAGAAGTATGAATCAAAGAAATAGTACATCCAACTGTATGTGCATGTGTGCATGTTTGTTTACATGTAAAGTGTCTGATCGGGCCAAATTTTATAGTGCAAAATAACATTATAAGAAAATTGCTGTATTTTGTTTGGCTAGTAAATCTGTATTACCAATTAATATTGAACATGCTTTTATAACATTATTTGAATTAGTTTCAGATTCATTGAAAGTTTCATTTTTGTAAAATCAGCCTTTAGTTGCAATGTGGGGTTTTTTACATCATATAAGCTTAAAAAAAGTTTTCTCAAAACAAAGATAAAAAATGTTCTGCTCCAGAAATATTAAAATGAATATTGTCTGTACTGAAATGTTTCTAAACTGTTGAAAGTTAAGTCCTTCTCTAAAGGACTTTTAACTGTTTAGGCAATATAAAAAAATTAGAATTAGGAATGGTGAATTGGGTCCAACCAATTTTCAGGGCTATTTTCCAGATAGTTATATAATATAGGCTCAACTCACTGTTGTCCTGTACTAGATCAGTTATTTGCAACAGTGCAGAGGAAATGTAAAATGGCTGTAAAAGACTGACATTTTCATGTGATAGGCTTTTTTGTCCACTTTGTGCTGTCTTCACATAAGTCGAAGACCCTCAGTGTTACACCTTTATCCAGCTTTCGGCTTTCTGTTATTTATTACCCAGTTTTGTGCCTTTTAACCTAAACTGTCCTTCCAGAAAACATAATTTCCATTTCAAAGATTTTATGAGCACTTTTCAGGCAGCAGAAATATTTTTGTTCAATTTAAGACAATTGATGCAAGGTTTTGAGATACAGGATATGGTGGAAGGGGAAATGATGTCATATTTTGAAAAATTTCTGTTGCTTTTATTCCAACATTTTTTCTGTAAAACAGGTTGTCCAAGAAGCTTTGAATGAAGGTTACCTGAATTATCTTGAGTAGACTTAATACAAAGGACTAGATATGAAATACTGGGAGCTGTTCATTAGCAAACATAATAGTGAGTTGCTCTGCAGGCATTCAGCAGATTTTTTAAGACCTTTTATAGAGTCCTTGTCTAAACACTCATGATACAGGACTACTATGCTTTTCAGGATATTAAGGTGATTTTTAGATAGTTATTTCAGATGAATTATTGGAGGTAGCATCTCACATGCAGAAATTCATTCCTTGCTTGCTAGTTACCATCAAAACCCTTAAATCATCCAGGCCTCCCCTTTTTTACTGTTTCATCAGGTCCCCCTGTATTTGAGGAAGGGATCAGTCCTTTTCCTTGGACAAAACTGGCATCATGTCCATGCTTTTTGGATGTATGCTCAATCAACACAGCCTCTGAGTACAGGCTATCCCTTAGTGCAGGCCAAAGCTTATTATTCCTAGTAGTACAGATGGGACAATTGTCTACATTAAAAATCTTGTTTCCCTCTGGCAATGTCATATGACCAAAGTCAGGCAAACAAACTGGACACATCACAATCTCCGACCTCACATGGGCTGATGGAGCACAAAGAACCTACAGTTTAAGTTGGTCAAGTGCTGAACAGGGTCTTACCACCATAAGCTGTGAGTGTTTGACAGGCCAGAGTGTGGACAAAGTGCAAGAGGGGCAAGAACTTTGTTATTCATATTAAGTTCCAGGAATATGGACTCTGGGAAAAGGTGTATTCCATGCATGTTTCTGAAATACGCAATCTAACATCACCACTGTGCAAAAAATAAAGTAGGTAAAAAGTAATTTGAAAAAAAAAGAATCTTGGAGTCAAAACAGATCTTTTCTTTATTTCCTTGTTTTTCATCAGTAGTAACTACAAAAGTTACCTAAAACCTTTTATGGAATAAAAATGACAGTAAAATATGAGAGAGAGAGAGAGAGAGAGAGAGAGAGAGCGCATGCATGAGACGTGCTCAAAATATCAACATTTTTATTTTGGAAAATGAATTTCGAAGAACGTTTGATGCTTACTAATTTTTTGTATGATTTTAAGAGAGAGATATATAACTGTCACATGTTTCTGATATGTGTATTATAGAATAATTTTGTACTCTTTGACATAATGAGCAGTCAAATTTAGATTCCAAGCCTAATAAACAGTTCTGCCTCCCTCCTTCCAAGTGCCAGCCTTTCTTTTTGACTTTACTTTCAGTTTGACGACTTGTAATGGTTGATGGAGTACATCAGTGACTGGAAAATACAGTGGCATTAGAAGTGGACATTTATATTTTTCACCATTTTCTTAGATGATTCTCCAAATTAATCAAAAATCCTAAAAATATGCAGATTTGCTTTACATTGACAAAAAATTTAAATACATTTTGTGATAATATTAATACTAGGAAAACAACACACACTTGTGCAAGTTTGGGTTCTGAATCACACTGAACTTGGTGGATTTTAACTGCTTAAATCAGTGTGATCCTTTTTTCCCCTTTGAATCTTGAACATGCTCAGACAAACAAAATGCTTAAATTGAATTTTCAGAATTATCATGCAATTAAAAAGTGGCACTACTCTATCATAATTTATGTATTTTATAGGGCATCATTGGGAAAGTTCTTCTATGGGCACATTGCTTTAAGTACTGGGAGGGTTAGTGAACAAAACCTGGGGATATACTACGTAGAATCTGAAGAACTTTGAAATTGTGACACATGCCTGAGCCATGCTTCTTAGGTTGATCTTTGGATTACTCATTCAATTTCTGATGCTCTATTCATATTTATTTTTTTTCTAAAAGCTGTAGAGTGTCTGTTTAGTGACTTTGCAGACTTATAGTAAGAAGGATGGAAGGTAGACATGTTTTAACCGTGCCTATGTTGCACTAAGAGAACAAACTAGCAGGGGAAGTAACAGCTTCTGTATTCTCTGTTGTCTTTGAATGGATGCCTTTCTGAAAGCCAAACATAAGCCACTGGTTTCACTTGGAGCAAATAGATAATATTAATGGCCTTTTAATATGCAGGTGAATATAAAATGTGCAAACTGTGAACCCTAAGGGACAATGAATTTATCTAAGCAGTCTATGAAAAAATAACTAAGAAAAAGAAGTTTATTGCTCAGAGGCTTAAATTTATTATGCAAAAAGTATCAAGAATCTGGAAACTGAAGCAGAAAGCTAAGGATGCATTTTATATCATAACAGCAAATAAAATGCAGATCTAGTTATACGTTGCAAGTGGAAGGGAGACTGTGCTCTAAAGTCCATTCAAACCAACAGAAAGAATAACACCAGCTTTAATGGGCTTTACGTTGGACACATAATGAGTAGGTACAATGAGGATAGAAAGAGATCTAAAAAGAGAACAATTTTATGTTTGCCTTTGACTAGAATTATCTTTTCCAGAGGAAGTGACTGTACTCTATGTAGTTTATAAAATATTTTTTCAGTCCCTTAAGCCATGATTTATTCGTTTAATTCTACTTTACTTAGTTATTAATTTTCTAATTTTTCATAATATATCCAAAACTGATCTGAAGTGATTTGAAGTAATACCTTGGAAAGTGCTACTCTTTGACTTATTGCCAATTTTCAATACCTATAAAAATGGAACTGCTTGAAAGAGTTGTAAATTAAACCATTGCATATATCGTAAATTGTATCAGTGCCCGAGTTTGTAAGTGAATACTTTCTGGGTACTACAGTCCATCACAATTTTAAAAGACTGAAATCCTTTAACCAGGTCACAGTGTGTCTGATACCATGACCTTCTTCTAAATATATTTTGTAGACAATTTTTGTATTCTTTTGCCTCTGTTTAGCTGGGGAAAAAAAAGAACTGGAAGCCTTGCTGGTCGACCCTTGAAAATGCTCAACTATATTTGACAACTAAAATATTAGTTATTAAACTGTAATGAACTAGTGACCAGGAAGGATAAAATTTGGGATGAATCAATGTCTCAACTTTTTGTCTTCTAAATGTCTCTAGGATATAGTTTGCAAAATTCTCTTGAGTTAGGTAATATATATTTAAATGATTCCAACATCCAAACCGAGAGGGACACATCCAGAACATGCTGCATCGCTGTTGTCGCTTGAGAGTGAGATAGTTCTCCAGGTACCGATTGCCAGCTTTTCAAGCTCTCCAAGGAAGTTAGAGGATTTGTGCAAAGCATCTAAGAGCAGAGCACTGTATGTTTCAGTCATCTTGTTACTCTGAAACCTATAGGACAATCTCTATCCTAAGGCGGAGATGTGGGAACTCAAAATGTTTTGGTCTTGGCACAAGTGATTCACTATTTGTTTTCTTGACTCCCGTATTCTTAATCAGCACTTCGCCCCAAAAAAACTATTACTGGATTTCACCAAAGGCTTAATTATAAGTGTATCTTTGCCCTCTTCTGCCTTCAAGCTCTCTTCTGTTTTCTTTCATATTTAACGCCCTTGTGCACATAAAAACATAAAAATACACCTGCAGGTTAGTTTGTTCCTAACAACTGTGCATTTATACTAGCTTCTCAAGAAACTCAAATTAATAAAATGCCCTAGCAGCTATCTAAACTTGTAGTCCCTATTCATTATTTAAGCTATCAATAAATGAAAAGGCATGTATTTTTTCCTTACCTAGCCTGAATGGAAAGCAGCCAGTTTGTTCTTTATTTTCAGACACTCACACTGAAAGCTACTAGAACAATGCAAGAAGTTACTGTTTTAGGCCTAATTTACTTAAACATGTGCCTAAGTTTAAATATATTTGTTTTCAAGAAGATTTACGATTATATTTAGTTGTCATTGTTCTTTACTTTTAAAAAAATAATAATTATTAGTGACAGTGCTTGGTGACAGAAAAAAGTTAGAGCATTACCTATGTTCTGATCGGATCAAATTCTGCCTCCACTTGGACCAAAAGTATCAAATCTATTTGCAAGATAGCAACTACATATTTCATTGCAAGCAGACTTTACTGTGATTGCGCCTGCTGAAGCTCCCCCTTCTGGAGTCAAGTATCCATGCAGGAATTTCAGCTTCAGCCAAAAAACATTCAGCCTGAGAACACGACCCAGGTTGACACCACAGGCTCTAAAAGCCGCAAGTAATGAGAATGGCCATTTGTTTTTAAACATCCTAACTTTAAAGTCAGTTTCACTTGTTCTGTTACCTAACTGGCTCACAAGTTTCACATGCTTATTGGATTTGGTAAATCAAAATATGATTATTTGTAGCAGGAGATATAAATTCATGACTATATACTGTCTGCAGTGCCGCGGCCACAACACCCACTGACGTCAGAAGAAAGTTGGCATAGGACTCCCAGACAGGCTTTTATTTAATTGTCCAAATGTATTCTTGTCACATTTGTTACTCTCTGAAAAAATCTGCTCCTCCTCTGCCCACTTTCGGTTTTATTCTTTGCTTCTTTTTTTCTCTACCCTCTTCTTATAATTTTGTCTGCTCTTTGCTGTACTTTGAATCCTTAGTTTCCAAGCCAAAGTGGTTTAAATCACACCTTTTGCCCTCATTCCATGAACAGCGACTAAATAGTAAATGTCAACAACAACATGCCATCGCTGGGCTTCAAAGTTGGTATTCTAATCAGCTAAATAGTAACAGAAGAGTTCACTTCTCTGATTAATTGTTTCAGGATGCATGCACACTCAGGCAAATATTACTGCATCCACTGCTATTTAAAAATTCTTTCTAAATGAATCCTCATATTCTTCATAATTTGCTTACACCATTCAGGCCAGTGAAACATACATTTTTAAGATCTTTCAGTTTTTTCCTAAAGTGAAGGAGGAATTAAGCATTTTCAGCCTTGTCACATACAATTCACTGTTGTTCCATGACTTCGGGTGATTCCTGCCCCCAGCTCCCCCATATCCTGGCAGTGGTCAAGACATGATTCTCAATAGGCTGAGGCGCTTAATGAGAAAAGGTCAAAAATGAGCTGGCAGCTGGGACACTTAATTTGAGTAGCTGGGAGGTAGGATCATGTCCTAGGATACAGGAAGGGGAGATTAGAGCCTGCGAGACAAGTGAGACATCTGCAAGTGTGAGAGACCACTGGCACAGAGCACTGGAAGAAATCGAAGAGCTGCCAGGAGTTCCTCCATAGCAAGAGAAAAGCAGTAAACATTTTGATTTTACGCTCTCCATGTTGTAGTCCCATTAGCAAACTAGGGACATATGCATTGTATGGAATTATATTAAAATTTGTACCAAAATTTCTGGGTTACCCTGCTCAAAGAGCAGCTACCAATTAACTTTGAAACAGAAGAATATATTGAGTAAGGTTGTGCAGGTTTTAACCTCAGCCTAATGTTGATCAATGGTTTCTTTAATATTTGATTATATTTTCACGTGACACAAACATGAGAATGCTTTGGAGGGCAAGACTAGAATTCAAAATGTTCATGATAAATAGAAGAAAAAATAAGGAGCAATTAGTGAGGAACTGTATGGACAGGTGCTACAGACAGCAAATAGGGCAGCAGTAATCAGTTGCACAAATATAGAATAAAACAAACTTGAGGAGATAACATTAGATAACAGTTAATCAGGAAAAAAAAAAAAAAAAATGGGAGGCTATCAAGGATCCTAGCCTGAACATGTACCAAAAGTATCAGTCTGTTGCAAAAAATGCAGACATCGTATGTGAATATGAGGAGCAAGTAAAAGTACAAAACAGTCCTGTTCAGAGTTGGCAGGACTCCAGCTGGAATACTGAGCAGAGTATTAGGCGTTCATTTCAAGCAAAATGTTGGCCAGAGGAGACAAATAAAAACAATCATAAATCTAAAAATCAAAATACTTTGAAAGGAAATATTGAATAATCTCGCTTACCTTAAGCCAAGAGTAAGGCTTAGGAAGTGAAGGAAGAAGGGAGGAGGGAAGCATATATGTGTATTTATATACAGTTATATATATTTATGTATGAGCATACTTATGTATGTGTGTGCAGATACAGGCTACTGCAAAGAGAAAGAAAAAGTCACTTTTCTGCCTCCACTGTCAAAAGGACCAAAAGTCATGCAGCAGGAAAAAGAACAAGTGATACATTATTTAAAAAATTCTCATGTCATTAATAACAAAATAAACTGTCTGGTGATATTATTAAGTCTCCATTACCGGCCATCTTTAAAAAAAGGTAGGGCAAACGTATGCCAGAATTGACATAGGCTTAATCATTTAAGTCTTGGGGAGGAAATGGAATAGGGTTTCTTGAGGCCCCCACTCCAGTTGTAAGGAGATTTCTATGTTCAACAGGAGTTGGATGTGCCCTCTATTTTTCTATTGCTACCAGATGTATGGTTGTTCCTAGGGAACTTTTGTCTGTAGCAGTATTAATCACTTATTAGGATTAAACATTTTCAGGTATGAAAAATGAATGGTTTGCTGTTTTCTGAAAATTAACAAAACAAAACCAACAAAATACATATTATTAGAGTGCGCTGTATGTCTTTCCATTAAAAATATTACAAAATTTACTTGGAATAGAAAAATTAATAAAGTTCAGAAATAAAAGAACATCTCTGTAAAAAATAGAAGTAGGTTTATAGAATCTAAAGCTAAGGTTTGACCCTTAAAATATGCCTCAATACAAATCATAAAGTTAAGTCAGTTAACAATTCATTAATAGACTATGTGCACTACAAAAGAGGGAGTGAAAACAAGGTACAAGGATATTACATTTCTACCAGTATGATTATGTAGGTTTATAGCTCAGATACTGAAAGTCAAAAAGTTGCAGAATTCTGGTTGTCGTCTGCTACTCCAGCAGTCCCAGTAAAATCAGACAAGTTTTTTTTCTTTTTCCTCAAAACCTGAATTCTTCCCCCTTTCACTCCATCCCCAACATAGTTTTTCTCCTTTCTGCTTCTTACTTTTGGCTGTAAATTTAATGTTTCTGAGATCTCCAGTCCTCTGTCAAATTCAGTTGACATTGCAATTGGTATTACAATAGTCAACTGACAGCTAGACTTTTCAGTAAAAAGTTGCTGGAAAGAGACACAAATGAATGCACAATGGAGCATGTTCCTGAAGTGTCTTACCATTGGAAAAGCCAGTTAAAAACATAACTGAGCTCTTGAGTTTTCAGTTTAAAAAATTCTTATGTCCCACCTACATTATTCTTGTGACATAAGTAGTTAATAGCATGAAATTCAGACAGTCAGAAAACTAGATTGCAATTACTTATATTTATTTAAAGGATGAGTATAGAATACATCAGCTTTTGTGTATATCAAGTTTAATGAACCTTTTCAGCAAAGGATATTTGTACATACTACACTGTTTTTCATGCAATTCTTTGCACTGATTAAGAAGATATTATTCTTCCCTCTCTAGGCTGGTGTCTCAGTCATCCAATGAGGTTTAACATGGGTTTGCATTTTTTCCATGGACGGATTCACATGAGTTAGTAGAGATTAGGCATTTTCTTCTATATGTCGGTAATAGAAGAGAGCAAAGGGAAGGCTGTTGGGTGCATGCATCTAACTTTTGTTTCTCTAATTAGGGAACATTTACATCACCTAAATGCTGCATTTGTGACTCCTTTGAATTCCCGGTGGCTGTGTAGATCTTAAGGAGATGATCTCACTCCAGAAGCAAAGGGTTTTGCCATTTATTTGGGAGAAAGGTTCTTCTCACAAATACCACCAGCACATGAAGCTGTAAAACTTTTAACATGTAAATCACAGTGGAAGCATTTTCACAATTTTTTTCACTATTATGAAATGCTTTTCTTTAGTCATGGAAATATTGACAACGAAAACTTCAAAAATACAAAAATGGATAATGGAAACCAGAAGCTGATCTCCTGCCTTCACTGTTATTTATCAAATACTTCCCTTCCCCATTTCAAACCAAAACCCACAGTTGTCCTCTCTCGCCCACTAAAATAAACAAAATAGTAATTGGAGAGGATAAAATTTTAAATAAAATTTTGAAATACAATTTTAAATAAAATTTTAAAATAAAAGTAAGTAGAGGAGACAAATTTTCCTTTGGTGCTATGAAGTGAAAATTTTCCTAGTCTCGTAAGTTATGAGTTAAAATTAATCCACCTGCTACTTATTTTCTCTGTGATTAAAATCAGGAGATCTCAATGTGCCAGTATTACTTACCAGTCTCAGGGAACCAAAAAGAGGGTTAAACAAGCAAACTATTCTGTGCAAAGTCACCTAAAAAGCCAAACTAGAATATCAAAGCCAGAAATTTAGTTGCAACTATATTAGTTAATAAAATGTCCAGGGTCCATTACCTGTCCCTAAGTGCGAGATGGCATGGAACAGAGCACATCTTCACAGCTAAGCTGTCTATCAGCCAGTCTATATGACCTCTTGGGAAAGATCCATGGACCATGCTATTTCCCGGACAGTGCTCAAGCATTACCAGTGCTTGTTGGTGTGTAGCAGAAACTGAGCTGAGGATCATGGCATGCTTTTAAGCAGAACTGATGATCACAGGATAGTGCTGAAGTGTTTGGGTCTGTTAATTTATTGGTATAGTCATAGCCCTTGAATCCCAGTGCAAAGCATTAGGTATTACATTACCTTACCTTAAGAATAATCCTATAAAGTAATATAAATACCTAGTTCATAGATCAGACTTCTGGTCTGTAACTAGAATTTGCAGATATAGAAGTATTACCTGAATTTAGATATTTCCCCAGCTTGAGAAAGTTTCTCTGAACCTGGCTTTTATGTTGGACATAATGTTGTAGATGGAAATTTTATTTTCACTGGAAGTTTTTCACTCAGCATTTCTTATGTGACATATGCATTCTATTCTCACAAATCAAAAGAAGCAACAAGGGGTTTGGAGGGGGTGTTTGTTTGTTTGTTTGTTTGTTGTTTGTTTGTTTTTTGTGGTGGAGGGAATGCTTTGTATTACTCCTGGTAAAAGAAAATAACTAACAAATAAAAACACAACACAGTATAGCTTTTATGCCAGCTTTTGTTTTGAACATGCAGTAAATCTGGTGCACAATAATTACTATCAAGCTTGATTTTTATTTCAGTTTAGTGTTAGTTCAACTGTAGAAGAAACCGTGAAAAAAAATCCCAAAGATCAGATTATGAAGCACATTTTCTAGCATCTTTTAAAACAACTAAGTCTTTAAGCAAATTTTTCTTTGAAAGAAGAACATGTCACTTACTGAACAGATTGACTGTTCTTCCTCATGTTGCCCACTGATATTTACACTAAGGTGATCTTACTATAGTGTTTCTTTGATGACCAATACCCCTGTGATGATGACCACAGAAACAGTGACCTTTGAACTTGAGGTTGGTTGATGAACCTGTAAAGCCAGCTTGATCTCCTCCACAGTGTTTGTCCCATTAATCTGTTGTTTGTGATTCTTCTGTCTTGGCCTGTGCTTTTATTTTGTCTTGGTGTGATGTTGAGTTTGTATTTTATCTCAGACTAATTTTATACATGGCATCTGCAAGGAAAACAAGTATTGAATTTGGTTTGGTACTGAATTTGGTTCAACAGAAGCAAAATTTGAACAACGAAATTGAAAAAAAAGCCAATATGGACAATTATAATTTTGCAGGGACCAACAGGAGAGATCTACATGGGACATGATAGCCTGAACAAGAATTTTTGGACTGGGTGAACATAAAGCAAAATATCAGATTTAGAAATATTAACACAAAATGCATGACAGTACTGAATTTGCTAGTAAATATGTAACACTAGAGCTATTCTGGCAAGCACTGCCAGCCAACACACAACAGAATATTTCTTCAAAAAAGTCATAGTCACTTCCTGAATAAAATGCATTACTTGGGCAAAATTATTTTTGGCTATTATATTTGCCTTATTTTATGAAGTTCTAAACTGTATAGTTTTGTGAGGTGTGCAATTTTTTCCACATTTTTTAATTAAGATAGTTCAGCTTGCAAAACTTACGAGCATGGATCATGGTTAAGAGAGAGATGGGAGACCAAACAGTCTTTCTGTTGTAGGTACCAGCTGCAGAGTGATAGTGTTGACATCAATAAGAATAGGAAACTGTTAAAGAAGAACACAGATTTAGAAATTAAATCCATATGATTAAATGCATGCAGTCTTGAACAACGGATGAGACACAAGAAGCCTAAAATATGAACAGCAAATCTTTGCAATGAAAATGGGAGGTCTTTTCTTAACATTATCATTACCTGAGATCACCCTGCTGCCTGCCAAAAAAAAAAAGGAGATAAGGAAATAATCTGGCAATGTGTAGGATGCTTGGAGAATGTAATGTATAATGAAGAAAGTAGTCCACAGAAACAAATAATAAAGAAAAGCTTAGAGACAGTCAGCCAAAAGACAAATTACTTAAAAATATCAAAAGGACATCCAGTTTAAGGAAAGATCAAGCGAGAATATTGAAAACCAGCAGGGAAGACAAGGAGAAAGAAAGAGTATGGGTTGCAAGATGCTGTTAGAGGCATTTCAGACAGCAGCTTCAGTGCATGAAAATGACAGGAACTGGTTTGGAAGTAGTCCAGATCAACTTGGCAAAAAGAAATTTGAGACAACAGCTATAATCAGCATGTTAAGTGAGCTTAGAACTGAAATACAGGGCATTCCTAAGATGCAGGGATAAACCTAAAAGGGGAAAGCTTAGGGGAAAACTATTGGAATGTTAATGGCCAAGAAACAGCAAGAAGGTCCAAATGAGCAGGAAGTGCTGTTAGACTGAACTCTGCAAGAGCAGAACCGAAGAGGTCTCAGGAAAAATTAAATATACCTTTCTGAATTAGTGTAAGCACAGAAGATTATGAACTGACTTACATGAATTATTACTCTGTAATGTGAATGATTCATGAAGTAAAAAAGTCCTTTTTTAGCATACAGGGAGAAAAGAAGAGCTGGCATAATGAAGCAACATGAGGGGTACTAAGCGGTTTTCAGGGCAAAGCAGAGACTAACATAGCTGTTGCGTGACTGTAAGATGACCTCCTCTGAGACTGGACTAACTGTTAATTTAAAGCACCTGACAGGTTGCTTATTATTAAATGTATATTCTTTTCTGTGCATCCAGGTAAAACTATTCTTTTTCTAATTGAATATCATATTTCTTTCTAGCAAAAATATGGTAAGTCTACTAACAAAAATAGCATACTCCCTT
>NW_008824373.1:1837239-1854835 GCF_000699105.1 Pygoscelis adeliae | reverse complement strand
CAGGAATAGGAACAGAGCTTACATAGCAGGTTACAAGGCCCCAGGAGTGCCTCCTCATGAACGCAGCATGGCTGGTATTAAGCAGGTTGAGAGGCTGTCAGCTTGAAGAAGGAGTGAGCCTAGGGACAGTCACTTAAGTTAAATGTCGGAGAAGCCATTAGCAGCAAAGCTCTTGAGTTTGTGCTGCCAGGAGTAAAGGAAGGATGGGAACTAATTCTTGCACAGATACCCTACAATCAGAACTCGATTTCCCATAGATCTTTTATGCTTAGCAGTCACTGCTTCCTCAGCTTATCCATAAATATCCTCTCCCTCTTTATTTCCCCCTGCTCACTCGCATTCTTCTCTTGACCTTAACCCCATTGCAAAATGTCTCTTTCAGAGCCATGTAAGATCACACTGCTTGAGCAGTATTTAGAGGAGAAAAATACATTTGTTGCAGTAGGCTGTATTTACCCCTCCAGAAAACTAAAATATGTGTACCACTTTGTGTTCCATAAATATCCTTCTGAATGGCATTAAGAGAGTATCTACAGGAAGAAGGGGCTAACAGATATCTGGCTGAGATCATTATTCTGAAATACATTTTCTAATCAGTCAACCAGTGCAAAAAGATAAAACTGTTCATCTGCATGCACCATTACAGAAAAAAATAGAATCTTTTTACTGTACTACACAGTGTTATGGGTCAGCTTCCAACTTCAAACACACACCTCCATGTTTCTTCAAAATTTCCAACACAACCACAAAGCCATATGTTTAGAGATTCACAGAAATACTCAGCTGGAATTAGAATGTGATCCTTAATACCTCAAGTATGTCAAACAAACTATGTTCATTGTGGCTAAATGCCATATGAAAATAAATCTGAACTGAGGTAAGACTGTATGAGTAGAGTATTTTCATATATTGGCATATGACAAATCTCACATTGGGGGTATGCTTATAGCATAAGTTTCCCCTGTGTCCCTGTCTTCTGATTACAAAATAATGAGTTTTCACAAGCAATTCTCTGATGCAGTGAGAGTGAAAACTCAGTGATCATTCATGCGAGTAATGGCTCACTTGCATGAGGGTGAAGTTTACAAACTAGCTTCTCTTCTCTCTGTTAATTTCCGATCTGTTAGCAAGAGCTATATGTGCAAAGTATCACCAGCTTAAAAAACTTTTATCATCAGGTTAAATACATCTGCAATAAGTATAATTTCCCTCAACAAATAGTCTGAAGGCTGTGTTGCATTCTAGGTATGTGCAAAATGTCATATTCTTAGGAGAAAATAAATAGCAATGCAATAATTGCTAAGCTTGTCAGATGAAAAAGGTATATAACTCAAAAAGCCGTCTCAAGTAATGTCCAGTAATCGGTGTTCTGGGAAAGAGCATGAGAATTAGCCAGTCTGAGAGTGGCCATTTCCTGGTATAGCATTTTAGCTTCCATCTAGATACAATTATAGTCTCTTTTGTTTGTTCAATTACAAAACTAGAAGTCTTAATTAAAAACAATGAGAAGAAAAGATTTCCCTTGTTTTTTTTAATGGAGCGTGTTTTCAGAACATAGAATTAACTAATTAGAGAAGTTTTACATTTGCTCTCCCCCAATAAAGGTGGAAATTTTCATCTTTTGAAATTCTGTTTCATTTTCAAATCATTCTGACACAAGCAGACATATTGACAATGAAATGGAAGAGTGTTATTCACTGTGCTCTGCTTCCTGTCATTCAACTGGGAAAATGTATGCAGCCCAGCTAGGGCCTTCAACTTGGAGAAAATCTCAAATTGGGATAGAGCAGGGAAATAGGGACAAGTGACATTTCTAACATAAAGTCTTACCAAGCAGATGAAAACATGAGAAGATTGCCAATAATTTTTATTTTGTTTCTGTTAATTTAAATATTTTAACTACTGTAAATCTGGCAGTGAAAAAAAAAGAGCATACTTCTTAAATGTTCCGATTCTATTTCCAGCATATTATACAAAAGATGTCAATCACTTCCATAAAAACAAATATTGTTCCAAAGGCCTGGTCTTGTGAAACATGCTTTGATAGGACATCTTCACCACTCTTAGTCTCTGGTCCCAGTGAGCCATAGGCAATGATAAGTACACATCTACAGGAATGAAGCGTCCAGTCTGTTCAAGAAAACCAGATGACAACATAGTAATTTCAGATCAAACGGGGAGGCACCATGAGTTCAGGCAGCTAACTGAATGCATTAGAAAAGGATTCCTTGGCCCAGGAAAGGAGATGACCTCCAGGAACCTCCAGGTGTCCCTTCCCACCTCAACCATTCTGTGATTCTGAGGAAGGGACTGTGAGTAACAGTTATGGACTTTGGGTTTTTTTAGAAGTTTAAGTTATTTTTAATGTGCTAAATAACTTGTAGAGTCAAATTCTATTTCAGACATCTGGCTACATAACCTTTGCTTTCCTAGCTTGGAGATCTTTTACATGTTCTGCCACATTCTTGAATATGCTATGATGTTACAAAAAGAGAAATAGACCTAGCAACCAATACATAAATTCTAAAGATTAATGTGAAAGCACCAGTCTTTAGGTAATGACAGTGCTTTAAGTGAACTCCAGCATTCAAGTGTCAAATCAGAACATTAGAAAAGGCACGCTGGATCAGAAAAAAGGTCATACAGTCCAGTAACAGAAAAAGCCCACACTTAACTACCCCTCTGCTGGATTTAACCTGCCATATTCCCACCTACTGTATTGCAAGGTACGTTAACTGATTGTCATAAGTAAAAAGAAAACTCCATTGGGTAAGGGTTATTGAAAGATGACCGCGATGCTCAGAAACTGTTCCTAAATGTGGCAAGTGCTCTTAGCAGTCTTACACAGGTTTCATAATTTTCAGATATCAGGGAAAGAATTGTCAAGTTTAAATGTAAAGCTCTATCAATATTTTCAGCATCTACTAACTGATCTTTATTCAATTATAGTTCATCTTTTAGTGAAAGCACTACATTTCTACTTAATTATTTCAGGTTCTGGCAGACTTACAAGCAGAGGATACTTGTTCCAAGAAAACTGTACCAGCTCTTTCAGCAGTCAATATTTTCAGAGGGTTCAGGTTTTGCATGATTTTTCAGTCAACTGAAAATACATACAAAGGACAACAAAATACAAAAAAAAACAAAAAATATCAAAAAATATCAAAAATTATCAAAATACATACAAAGGACAACAAGCACTACTTAAATTTAACAATTTTTCATTTTAGAAAGGTCATCTAAACAAAACATAACCCTGATTTCATACAATGTAGACTTCACCTTTGTATCCCGTTACATTTGAGATTGAAGAATGAATGAGCAGAAAATATATATTTTGAATAAAAGGCTAATTTGCTAAAAGCAAAAAGACATGATATTCACACTGTCATTAATACAGAAATAACATTCACAATTAATATTGAGAACATATTTTGTTTAAGAAACAGTTAAATATTAAGTACAGAGAACTACCTTTTAGGTAACTTCAGACTGACATTTTAGAAGTGGATACAAAATTACTAATTAACAAGATATATTTGAAAAGCGAGAAATATAATTTGCAAAGTAAGGGCATAAACATATAAATAGGACAGTACGGATAAATCCCAGCTAATTTAAAGAAACAGTTTTGGCTACATAATGAAGACTACTGAGCTGAGGTAAATCTGCCTTAAATCAAGAAACTTTACTTCATTTCCAGTCCAAGGGAATTTAATCCTGAGGCAAGGTAAGCGCTTCTCAGAATAGTCCTTCATTTACACACTGTTGCCCTGAGGCATTTGTGTCCAGTCTTTTGTCTTGAGATTCCCTATTTTGGGTTACTTTACTGGTGTACTCCTACCCCCAGTCTCAATTCACAGAAATTACAATATAAGAAATATTACTTAATGTAAGAGACTCGATAGCAGTTGATAGAGTGTAAGATTGGATGCCAACAAGCTGTAAAGTGTAATCTCAATTATTGCACAGATTTGACATTACGTAAGTCTTAGGAGAAGCCCAGTACTTCAAATTTCCCTTTTTACATGGAGCTAATGCCTCAGATAATTCCATGAAGAATAACTGCAGTATTTGGTAGTAAGTGACTGCCAGACATCTGATTTCCTTATTTTACTACCTTGAATTTTAGTTAAACATTACAGTTCCAATCATTCCAAAGGTTTAAAGGAGAGGACAGAAAACTCACCAAGCTCCTCATGATTTTTCCTTTTGAAGTACCTTATTTTCATATTTTTTTGCAGTGTACCAAATAGCTAGTAAATTGACTGAGCCCCAGCTTGATGCTGCTGTACACATAGTGGAAAGTCATTTTTGAACTGTGAGATGGAGTGATGAAGGAAAATTAAATAATTATGTTTTTTATGATACCACACTGATCACCTTACAACATGACAGTTGGCTGTAGAAATGGACACTGTGCGTTCTGTCATGACAAAAAACGTACTGGTTTCATTATGCTAGGTCTCTATGAGAAGGACACTATTTTTCAGGGACAGTGAATGATGTGCAAATGTCTAAAATTATAAAGCAATTTTTACATTTTCAATTACATACAGCATATGACAATTAACATTTTGTTAATCATCAAGTTCCCAGTTTTATTTGACTCCTAAAGCAAATAGGTTACCCATTACCTAAGTAAAATGATTTATCAGTTGAATCCCTAGTCACTCTCCAATTTTTATATCTGGCTTACTAGTGTGGACTCCTGGCAGTTAATTCACTCACCTCAGCCAAATTAAGTGACTTTTTCCTACGTTGCTTGGCTTATTTGCAGACAAGGCCCCCAAGTGGTTCTGATTTCAAACATCCTTCTAATATATTCCATTTTTTTGTTTTTTTTTGTTTTTTTTTTCTTTTTTCTTTCCCATCTCAGAAATTGTCTTACTTAATTTGGGCAGTCACCTTGACTCTGTTCTCTTTGAATTACTTTTTTCCATTGTTACCTGCCCATGTCCATTAGAAAGCATTATATCCCAGTGTATCAAAGCACTGAAAATCATGAGTTGAGTCAGCTCCCGAAAAAGTAGATATCAGGAGCAGAATTTTACAAACAAACTCCCATATCTTGTTTGACATTCACAGATCTTGGCAGAGTGTTTATGTACTTCAAGCCAGATCTAGGCATCATTTTTCCTAGCCATGTGGTCCGCTGTGATATGAAGTCTACAGTCTCTGTTCCCTACCCAACTTCTCTTGCCTCTGGAAAATCCTAGAGATTACATTAACACTAGCACAATCAGAAGCCTTCAGTGTTGGTAATACCCAACAAAGCACCTTCAGGACAGTCACCATCTTTCAGCATACCAGACCATCTCACTCTGCTGTTCTTTAGACTTACCACCATTATCCACCCACCTCCCCAACAGCCATCTACTGTAGCCACAGCTAATTGACTGTCTTGTACTGAGCCACAATCAAGAACAGGATGAATGTACGCGTACGTGGGGAAACTGGTGACTCTTACCTGTGAGAATGATTCATCCAGGAGCTAGTTTTGTAGCCCAAATCTCATGGGTTTGTATTACAACCAGAAGACTAATCTGCCAATTTTCACCTTCACAAAAATGTTTATGCATTTCATAGCTGCCTATGTGACAGATGCTGCAATTTCCCTGACTCCATCTGTTTCTGCTGCTGAGTTAGACGCCCACTAGTGATAAGAGGTGTCAGGTTTCTCATCAGAGAAGTTGTCCTTACCACAGTAGTATGCAGAAGTCAAATGGGATGAAATCATCTGAAAACTTTTTTACTCTGATGCACAGAGCAATTTTTCCAGACATGTAACAACCTTTCCTGAAGGCAAACTTCAAAATTCATTCCTTTCCTGCAGAACTGGCAGGTGGGTAGTTATGCATTTTTTTCTCTGTAGCCTTACTATAGCAACTGGAACCACATGTAATACTATGTCATGTCAAGGTAATTGAGTTATTCAATGCAGATCAAATAACTGATTAATTTCATCATTTTTTGCAAAATAAATTATTCAAGGGTGCATTAGACAAAAAGATCTAATTTCAGGTACAAGTGTTCTATAACTTCTATAACACTATAAGTGTTCTATATTCTTTTCCCCCTTTTGAGAAGCTCACAGTCTAATAACTCCATACATGAAAGATAAAGGTAAATATATGACTCACACCTTAAACATCGCAATTTAAAGTCCATGGATATATACCCAGCTGACGCAAAGGACTCCTATAAAAAAAGCAGTAGGTGAAATATTTAAACTTGTCTAAATCTTCGACTGCTTAAGCATTCTATAGGCCTTCTGTATGTCAGACAGTATATTATTTTATTAATCATTAGCATTAATATGGGACTAGGTCCAGCAAAGAATTGAGGCAACAAATGTTGCCTAATTGCTCGGCCTTCTTCAAATGAAATAAATTGAGTTTAAATAGGCAAGGTGTTACAACTAGTTGTGACCAGGAGAGAGACCATCATTCAGCCTAATCATTGTAAAAAGACAAACATACAGAAAGAAATGAATAGAAGTTTTTCTGAAGGAGGTAGAAGTATGAGGGAAGGATAATGACTGTGGAAATTGAAATGATTTGCATTCTGAATTAACAGCCCATGTTAAGAGTATGCCTGCAGTTTGTTCAAGAAGGTTTAATCAGAAAAGCAAACTGTAAGCAACCTAACAAGGAATTTATTGCCATGTCTCCTCTAAGAATCAAAGCCTTTTGTTTATGAAACAGGTTTTTAAAAAGAAAAAGGCAAAAATCTAGATTTTAATGAAAAGAGGGACATCTGAAGTGTTGCATGTTGAGGAACAGCTAATAAAAGAGATTTAAAAAAGACTTCTGACTTGTTTTCAATTTACAAGGGACATAACTCAATCAAGTTGTCTTGGCCTCAAATTTGTTACGTTAATTTTTCTCTTAGCTTGGGAACATTTTATGAATTCAAATATTTAATATTCCTGTTTCAGATTGATTCAAATCAGATACTCTTTGGCAACAAAAATGCATAAATTGAATACTTCTTTATACTACTGCCCCTATAGAAAAACTACATCACAAACATTTCAGTATTTAAAAAAATTAAGGTAATTAATACACTCTAAAATTTGTAAATTCTAAAGAGAGTTAATTCATTACAAACAAGTTTCAATATTTATGTAATTTTTAATCGGTTAAAAATTAGTGTACAAGTTAAGTTTTATACTTTTAAGTTTTGCTTCATTTTTAAGGAAGAAAGAGAATATAAATAGGAATGAGCATTTGTGCATATGTTCACCTTTTACTTCAGTGTAAAAAGCAGCTCTTTCTTCTCATTGCACTTTTTGGTCAAACATTGTTTAAGAAGAAGAAAATGCAAACTTTATTATCAACAGGAAAATAATGCACATTTCAAGAGTCTTTATAGCTTAATATCTTATTTGACAATAAGATAAAGGCTATTTCATCATGTACAAAAGAGTACCCTCCCTTATTACACTTTAAATTTGAGGTAGTATAAAGTTTTCGTACTCACAAATCAAAGGAATATCAAAGTATAAATTTGCTAGCCAGTGAAAACTGTATTAAGTATTGGGCCCTCGATGACTTTAAATGGAAATATTGGACTACAATATCACATAATACTTTTCAATTTACTTTGTGGAATAAGATTTCTGATAGATATTTTATTATGAAGTCATAAAGTTCTGTCAGTCTTCTGTCCTTTGTCGCTTTCCTGCAATGTCCCGGAAGATAAAAGTTTTGTATTTCCTCCAAACGAGTTATATTTTTGGGACCAAAATACAGACTTAAATATCCAGTGAAAGGACTTAAACATCTAGGGGAAGGTCAAAGTGCACAAACTGAAATACAGGAAATTCCACTTAAAAGAAAACAAAAAAAAAAATATTGTGAGGGTGGTCAAACACTGGAACAGGCTGCCCAGAGATGAGGTTGTGGAGTCTCCATCTTTGGAGATATATAAGCTAAATTCCCTTTGCTACTGTTCAAATCAATTTTTCACCTTTTAATCCCTGTAGACACAGAGAACAGGCTATTTCCCTAAGAAATTTTATTACATATTTGTCTGTTGTCATTCCTCCTCTCATATTGAGACTTAATGATTCACTCTTTTCAGTTTTTTTTTCCTGTACTTTGTCTTTTCTAAACTTCTGATCATGCTCACAGTCCTCTGGATTGTGCCTAATTAACTATTTGTGGGCAGTGGAAGGAGTATTTTATTTCTTACATATAGCTCTCCTATTTATATATCACAGAAAAACGTTGGTTTTTGCAACCATGTGACATTGTTGACTGATGATCAGTTTAAGAATTAAAGTATCTCCCAGATTACATTCTTCAGAACTACCTAAACAATGATTCCACATCTTGCAGATGGAGATTATTCTTACTAAATGTAGTACCTTGCCCTGTTTCTTACTAAGTTGTTTCCTATTTTTCAAGCATTTATACAGCTTGTCATGATCATTTTGAATTATATTCCTGCCCTCCAAAGTACTTGTAACTTTTCCAGCTTGTTATCATTACATAAACGTACTCCCAATTATTGTTAAAAAAAGAAATGGTATCAGACCCAGAACAGATATCTTCACAACCCAGCTTCATAAAGTCTTTGATAGCAAACAGCACACAACTCTACTTTCTTTTCTGGTGCTCTGTCCACCCACGTTACAATAGCTTCATCTATACCATATTTAATCTACTTTGATTATGATGTCAACTAAAACTGTATTAGAAACCTGAGAGCAACCAAGAAAAACTACATATTTCACTTTTCTCTCTTCCACAGGAACAGTTGGAAATTTTATTGATTTGATTGTTCTTAACAAATCTATGTTGGTTATTACTTACTGCCTTATTATCTTCTAAATGCTTACAAAGATTGTTTGATTTTTATTCCAAAGCCTGAAATTCAGTATACACATTTCATCTTACCACCTGAGGTTAGGCACCATATCTTTTTCCAGTTCTCTGATGTTTCAGTTGTCCTTCTAGTCTGAGACTAGTTAATATCATCTTCAGGAAATTATTTCAGCCAATTCCCTAAAGGCAAAGTCGATTCAAACTTTAGTTTATCTAAGAAGACTTTAACCTATAATTTTTCTTATTATAACTTGAATTTTCACCTTTATATGATTGGTGCCAATTGTTAGTCATATGCCACAGTTAAACTTTATAAGAGAGAAAAAATTACAAAAGACAATGTCACTTCTGTTGTTTTCAGTGTTTTTTCTTATTAGCTTTCCAATCTGCTGACTAATTGAACAATTGCTCTTACTGCTGATGTACTGGCTCAAAGCATTTTTATCTTCCTTTAAAATTCTGGTAACCTGTAGCTTGCAGTTTCCAAATGTATCTCCATTCTTGATATCAGCTTTTCCTCCTCCTGGATAAAAACTTTGTATTCCACGGTTCTGTGTTGCTCCATTAAAATCAGTGAAAAGATGCAGATTTAGTCCATAACATCATATTCCTCTCACTTAACATTAGCTATTGAGAAAGTCAGGCTACTCTAGGATAGTTCCATATGTTTTTCCTACAATAAATGATGATACGTAGATTGAGATGAGGGGATAATCTTATGACACATCCCATCCTAAATTTGGTCTCTGAGATAGGGAGGATAAATTGTCCTTTGGAAATGCTCATTGCTGCTGCTAGTCACAAACTGTGCTCATCACACCCACGACATGGTTCTGAACTTCAGCAAATGTGAGGGATCCAGATCCAGTGTCTTATTTCTGTGCTAGCTGTGTAACTCTCATGAAATTATCTTAAACTGCCTTACAATATTAGTTAACTTAGGTCACAATATCTCTGAGAAAGAAGGAAATAAAGACTGAAGAACCCATCTGTTCTCCGTCATAAAACAATGCTACTCAGCACTTTAGGACAAGAAATATTTTGCATTTAACTCACTATGTAACCAGAATACAGAATTAGGAGAGATGGTCAGAAAATGACCTGAAATAAAATGAGAAAGGCCCAAAATCAAACGTAATTATGATTTAAACCTTAACTACTCTGTTCTGAAGAATGTAATCTGTGATTTCTAATGCAAAACTACTTCTGGGATTTTGTTTTTCTGCTGCTTCTTCAGCTAGGCAGTTCTAGCACTGTACAAGCACTTGGTATAATTTTTAAAAAGCATTTTTATTTTAATGCCTATATTTTCATAGTTACTCACTCCATGTCACTAATAAAGCAGTTAGAAATTAATTGCTTTGGTGAACCTGTCTCCTTGGTTCATGCAGTTATGGGAAGACATGTATACTATACCACCAGTATAAATTTTTGCCATGCCTGGATGACCTTTACAGAACCTTCACGCTTCAGACATCACATTTTGCTTTTCAGAAACAAAGAAACATAAAAGCAAAAGATTATATGTCTGTTCCCACCATTTCTGAATGTTTACTAGTAAAGATACATGACACACAATTTCCTAAACAGGTACATTACAAAGTGTGGCAGAGTACAAAATAAGTGGTGCCCAAGTGTAGGACAATGTATTTGCTGCTGAGCATTATGATGATACAACTCCTGATACGAGGACCTAGTGTTGCTGACATAGTTGTCTTATCTAAGCTAAGGTTTTATTAAAATATGCTACTTTTGTCTGTTCTGCTGATTAATTATGCTTTTGAAGGGTTCATGCTTAGGAACTGGATATTTACAATAGACAGACATGTACATATATATTCTATAATCTATACAAGAAAGTATTTAAAATATTTGATAGAAAAGGCCTCTGGCTATGTACTCGAGACACCTTCAAATCCCTTCTTCTCCTCCAGCTACCCGAGTCCAAGGACAGCTGGTGGCAAGGTAGGGTAAGCATCTGATATTGTTGAGAGCACAGCTCTGGCTGTAGGATGTCTCAGAAAAAGAGGCTTGAGGCATTATGAATGATGACTCAGATCAGTCCACATGCAGATCAAATCCACTGAAATTTGTACTGACTTCAGGAAGACAGTGAGATTAAGGAAGAGGGAAATGGTCTTGATATAATCTTTTGGACTTCATCCTCAGTTAGGAGAAGGAGATAGAATTCTTGATATTGTCAATTTGGGGCACAATTTAGTGGAGTGGGTATCATCTTCCATGGTATACAGAACAGTCCTAGTCTTTCAATTATCCATATAAGGGAACCAAATGGAGCTTACTCTAGCTTCCCCCCATCCTGCCTTGCTCAGGTACCATGTTTTTTCTTGCTGCGATTTCATGAAGGCACAAGACAGAAGCAGACACATCCAATGGCCACTGGCATTCACTGTGTGGATTCACTTGTGTATTAGTACAAATCACTGGTGAATATCCTTAACTGCTGCAGGTAAATGCACTAGAACTCATGAGTCAAAACTTTCCATTTCCACCTCTGTAAAATGAGATGATAAAATTTTTAAATTTCTGGTATGTTCTACAAGGCTCAACTGGTGTTTGCAAAATGCTTTGAGATACTACAGTTTAAACAAAGATTCATATGCATTTCACTACGTGTTATTATCTCAGTGAATTTTCTTGAGTTTTATATATGGGAATATTTTCTTACAGTCCTGGCACAAAATATATAGAAAAACCCAGATCAAATATAATAAACTTTTAAAAATATAAACTATAGTGGGTGTTCAGAACATCAAATGATGGCAGAATTTAGAAGCTTCAGCTTGAAGCTGATAAACATATGTACAGATTTTTAGAAGGAGGCTTCGTATTTCAGAAAGAAATACTTAGATATCAAACCCAAACAAGCAGAAAACACAGTTAACTGATCCGCATGCTGCAATGGTGGATCTGAAATGGTATGTGTCTGTCCACCCACTATTGTACAGACACTCAAGATATTAGTCATGAAACTATTTTTACCATCATGAGCTTGGTCTTTTAACCACCCACATTTGTCTTTTAGGTTCTCACCTGTCAACGATGTAATTCACACCTTCACTTATAGCCCTGACCTAAAGCCAAGAATAATATGAAAGTAACAACATTTTTTTATTTCATCATTTCTCAGGATTTATTTGCCTCTGTATTTTTTTGAGAATGTTTATGTGAAATTTTTCCTGCAACAGCATTCTTAAGTAAACCAAGATTTCTGAGAAAAAGCAAAATTAATTTTGTTTAAAATATTCCTTAAGAAGTAAACTGAGTAAACTTTCTTTTAAGTTGCAGACTGAAAGGAAGCAGATTTTTTTTTTCCTGTTTACAGCATGGTTCCTACTTTGCACTGATTCTGTATGGGGACTCTTCAAGAATGAAAGTAGCTGCTTCACCCTAAAGAGTGTCCATCTACTTTTCAGTACATGATAACTATCAGGATCCTTTGTTCACTTATCCAAACTAATTTGCTTTCCAACTGATCCATTTTCCAAGTCTCTAGAGAACCTTTTGTATTCTGTGTGTTCAGACATCCTTTTCATAGCTGTTCATCTATCTTTCAAGTGGATCGAATCCATTAGCTCAGGGGTAGGAATTTTTGTTAACATTTACACAAAGGGATCATTAATTAGGACAGAGTTTTCTTGGAAAGAAGGCTACTTGACAACTGCCCCCTAATTATGCTCTTTAACTTTATCCTAGCCTTTCTGTCCTCAACACTGATATTCACAGATTATGATATCATAAAGAACTATTGAGATTATCCAGTCTGGCCTTAAGGTAGGGGTCTTCCATGAATTAATTTTTGAACTAGGACAGCAGGTAGTAACTGTAGTCTGAAAAGTGTTAATGGTCAACAAGGCTAAATCAGGTCATTTAAAGATGATTCTCAGACCATACACAGTATTTGCAGAAAGATAAATTTATATATAGTAACATACTGCAATAGACAAGAAACCTGTCACTTGTCTATAAAAGCTCAGAAACTTCTGAATCGCAGTTTAAAAAAAGCCTTCTTTTGAAAGTTCAGAGTCATGCAGCATCTACCATAAAACTGAGAAAGTTAGTGCACTATTCAGTTATTCCACTGATTATTCTGCCGCTGTCACTGTTAAAAAACTTTGTCCTGTTTTTAGTTTAAATGCACATAGTTTAAACTTCCAACCATAGGCAAAAACCCCTAGCGATTTCTAATTATGTTAAATGTAGCAATCAGCTATGAGCATGTTCTTATATCTCAAAGGAGTTAATTCAGGTGTTCAACAGAATATGTGCCTCATTTTTGCTGAGTACATGTGTAGCTTGTGTAGAACTCTTACATTTATCTCATTAATTTCTCTTACTATAAAACATTTTTAAGAGACTCCAGATTCTTTCCAGCTACTATGAAGATACAGAATTGTGACTGCTACAAACTGCTTCAGAAAAGCATATTACAGAAAAAATTGTCATCTGGATTAATAGTGTGCACTATGGATTCACAGCCTTCACAGTAGGCTGGAGGCTCCATTGCTTGGTTAAATACATGCATAGCAGACGTTGCATATCTTTGTCCTCTTATCCAATGTGTGTGAGTTCTGAGGTGAATCCAAGCCATTATGACCACTTTCCACATTGTACAAGATGTCCTGTTACCACCCCTAGCCTGGGGTTGACAGACATCTATGAGAAGCAACTCTTAACTATATTACTCAGTGAGGAAAAAACTCAGTTGCTATCCTGCAACTGCCAGGCACGTCATAGCTTTAAGAATGGACAGCAATATGTCATAATATTAATGCATTTCTGATAATACCTGTGCAGCCATTGAGGAGCTAAATTTACTACTAGCAGCACAAACACTTTGTCAATCACTGCACACAGAGTCATCCACAAATCTTGATGGTTCCATGTCAACAACGCTTCTTCAGAAAGGACACGTAAAGATTTGCTGTCACCATAAAAACACTTTTGCATGAATTACAAGCTGTATGCTTACTTACCAGTCATTCATTGTCGTCAGGTGATTTGAGAAGTCTGTCCTCTAAGTCTGACATGTGAAATATGAATATAGAAGGGAATAGCCCTAGAGAGAGCGTACAAACAACACGAATCTCACATACTGTGAGTCCTCTACACGAGAGCTTGTGGTATGGATCCATGCATGCTTATGTTAGAGATAATGTAATGCAGGTGAAATGTGATGTGTTGGATTCAGTGCCTCAGTAGTCTGATATTTTTGGCTTTCAAAAGTAAGAAGGAAGTTCAATATCCCATTGGAAAAATGAACGTTTCCACCTTTTACAATGACACAACAATCCACTTCTAACACTGCAAAATGACAAGAGACTGAAATGACGTTACATTTTACTTTTTCAAAAGCCATACCTCACCTAGCACATAATCGTATTCATGTCTAAGGACAGTTCAAGCGAGTGGCAGTTAAAACCTCATGAAAATATGTCCAAATAGTATTTTAAATATGCCCACTTACTCTGTAGATGGGAGCCCTAATAATATACAATTATCTAGACATATATAGTTATTTATTTTTATTTCCTCCAAGCCTATTAATTACCTCTCAGATTTCAAGTGCCTTCCACGAAACCTTACGGTCTCTCTATAGCACATTGCAACATGAATGTCTCCTTTGGCACTTTCTTCACCTTCATTCTGCAGCTCCTAGCCTGCCACTACTCAGATTTCAGCTGGAAAACACTCTTCCTTCATGGTCTGCCTCCACCAGCGACTCAGCCTAAGATTTAGTTCACTGAACTTTGACTAAAGTAACATCTACTTTAACTTAATTAAAAAGGATCCTTCTAAAGTCAGTGGGTTGTGTAATCTTTCTGATTAAGACAGTGATATTAAGTCAGCTTGAACCACCTACTGGCAATGCCTCTCTCTCTATTGAGATGAGAGAGAGACTGGATGAGGAGGCTAAGACTACACGTATATCAATAAAAAAAACAGGACATGGGCTGTTTTCTGGCCTGAGCCCAACTGGTATGGCACAGGTTTGAGTCCTCCATTGAAACACAAAACCTCTTGCCTGCCAAAACAGGGAGACTGGAGTACCAAACTGCTACTGGAATGGTACCTGGCCTAGGCTGTCCCCCAGCAGCGCCTGGTTATTATCTGGGAAAGCAACAGTTGGCCTGGGAAAAAAATGTGCCAGGATCTGTGCTTACAGCTGGACACTGTGGATGATTGCATGCCAGTGGTAAGGCCCACATCCTGGTCCTCTGTGGTTTACCAGTATAGGTGTAACCTAAGTACACGTAGGTATCTAACTTCTACACAGCTAAAAATGAATCAAATTAATATACATTATGGTGTTAAATATATTCTGTATTAAAAGAGTGAATTATGGTAAAGGTAGCAATTTTTTTGGCATGTAAGAAAAAGAATTATTGAAACTTCACTAACCAATTCGCCCACGGTACTAAAGACATCACTTACAGAGCATTTAGCCAAAAGCTACATATCTTGAGTACTGTCTACATCAGAAAAGCCTCTGCCACTGTAATCAAGCCAGATACCAAGATTGGCACTGGTGCTACAGTAACTCTTTAATGTAGACCCGGCTTTACTAACAGGCAAGCACTAAAAACAAAGTTCTATATCCCAGACAAAATTAATAAAGTTCTTCTTATAGATGATTAAACAGAAGTAGGCTGTTTGAAACTGCATAGGGATTCTTACTTGAAAATTAAAAATAAATTCTAAGATAGATTTGCATGTGAAGGGCAGTCGAGATACACCAAAGTTCATTTATATATTGTAATAAAATAAATGTTTTTATTATATGATTTTAATTTTTCTCATACACACTTAAGGTCTGAATCTTTTTTTTCCTCTTGACGCAGCTATAATTCCCTTTTCTGAATAACTATTATGAAAATGATATTGTATGATTAACAGCTGTGTAGCTTCCCAATAACCTAAGAGCTCATTCTGTAATCACAGAAATAGTTTTTCTGAGTGCAATGGGGCTATTTGCATGAATAAAGACTTGCAGCCTCAGTCCCTAAATTTGTATTTATATTATCTTTAAGTATAATAAAATTACATTACAAATGAGTCACTGATTAAGTGTCCTTTCAAGTGCTATAAAATCTTGCATTGAGCTAGAGCTCCCTACTGTTCCTGTGATAAATAAGTGTTCAGAAAGATAAAACTAGAGGGTTTGGTAGGCATTGCAGATCGTGGGATCTGCTTTATCCCAGTTTCTGATAGAAAATGGCTTTTCAAGTTTACATATCATCTGGAAAGATATCCAGGGGCACCAAACCTCATTCTAGTTCCTCTTCAGACACTGCAACTACAGCTTTGGAAATGAGGTCTGGAAGGATTTGAAGAGATCAGTTCTCCTCTGGCACGAAATAGGGGACAGCTGGCCAAGCCACAAGCCCCACAGAAACAACAGGCTCTTGTCAGGACACCTTAGTTGCAGTTAGTTACAAAGAATTCTGGTGAGAAAAGAAAACTCCAAGGAGATTTGGACGCTGTTGTGAAAACATCCCAACAGAAAAATGAGGTAAGCAGCAAGGACCATGACGTTATGCTGGAAGGGCTGCTGTCAGCAGCGGTCTTAGTTAAAGCACAGGTGCTCCTTAGTTTCCTCTTTCTCTCCTATATCAACTTTCTCCCTTCAAATATCTCTGTATTTCCTGCTCTGAAAATAGTCTCCTATCCATCCCATGTCTGAGGCACTGCCAGTCTCTCATTTCTTTTGTCCAAAATATCCAAAATATATTTATTTTCCCTTTCACCTAGTGGAAGGTACGGAGAGATGGTTTTCCTAGCTACACCCCCCATTACCACCCAGCTTTTTTCCCTGGCCCCCAGCCGAAGCTGGCTTTGGGGAGGAAGCATGCTTCAATAGAAGAAGGAATGACGTGTGTTTCATTCTTCTTACCCCCTGCTTTCTCCTGCTGACTGAACGTCTGTCCCACACCCCCTAGACAGTTCCCAGATGAGAAAACACTGGTCAGTTGTTTAAGTGGTGCTTTTTTCTGTATTTAACCAAAACCTGCAGAGTTCCAATTTTTGTAACCTTAAACTGTGGCTCTGATTGGATCTTGTGTTCAAAATGTGTCATGTTCAATATGAGCAAATGGAAAAATCCCAGTTGTTTAGGGTCTCAGTTTGTCCATAATAAGACCAAAAAAATAAAAAAGCCCAAAACTTTTTTTCAGTGAATTATGAAAAAGAAAATAAATCAGAAAAGTGGTCCTATACTAACGTTTCTCTTATTAAATGAAAAAAATACCAACCTGTTTCAAAGGCTGAATGTTGAGAAAAATATCTGCACAATATAGAAAGGATACACAATACATGCATGGGAAACATGCATAAATCAAGCTAGAATCTTCTTCCCCTTCTGTTTGGAATCTTACACCTTTAAAAACATAATACTAGCCTGAAATCTATAACTGGGATTTCTGGTTGGAGAGGTGGGCACTAAGCACACAAAAACTTATGAAGCTCTTTAGTAAGAATCCAGTTTAAGGCCTGTCATTATCATTTCAGAGCCTGTCAGCAACTTTAGTGGTATTTAGATCATGCCACAAGAGCAGAAATACTACATTTACTTAGTTCACTTCAGAATGTTGTAGAAGGTCACTCCTTGGATTGTACTAATGCTGCTAGACAAATATAAAATCATAGAATCATAGAATCATTAAGGTTGGAAAAGACCTCTAAGATCATCAAGTCCAACTGTCGACCCAACACCACCATGTCCCTTAACCATGTCCCTAAGC
>NW_008824373.1:1826796-1835652 GCF_000699105.1 Pygoscelis adeliae | reverse complement strand
CTGAGGCAAAGAAGGCATTGAGTACCTCAGCCTTTTCCTCATCCTTGGTGACAATGTTCCCCCCCACATCCAATAAAGGATGGAGATTCTCCTTGGCTCTCTTCTTGTCATCAATATATTTGTAAAAACATTTTTTGTTGTCTCTAACGACAGTGGCCAGATTGTGTTCTAGCTGGGCTTTTGCCTTTCTCATTTCCTCTCTGCACGACCAATATGTGTGGGTATATATATATATACACACACAAACATCTTGGAAAAGATTGTGCAAATGAATAGTCATTACTTGCTGAAGAAGTCCCACTGCCTCAAAAATTATTTCTGTAATATCAGAGCCCTGAGATGTGAAGGGGCCACTCCCTAAGGCTAGCAAGACTTAGCACTTTGCCATTTTTTAGCTGGAAAAGGTAAGCAGTGAAGATTAAAAAAATCACTTTCCTGTGACTGATAAGTGCTTTGCACTCCCAAAATTCAAGCAAGTTAAAAGCTAGAGTGACGGCTGGCCAATACCTCACCTTAAATTTTACTTTGAATCTCACCCCACTCCATCTTAGGGTTGACATATGAGTGCAAGTAGATTAAACTTGTCTGGCTGGAGCGGCTATTTCCTGCTGTTATTCACCTTGCCTCTTGCAGAGGTGGCCACTCGCAGCTGGGAAGGCTGGTGCAACTCTAATGCTATTTCTTGAATATCTTACCACTGGCATAGTAAGGCAAAAGGCCAGCTGTAAAATGATGCCGTTCAGGAGCAGCCTCACATGGAGCCAGCTGTCCTAGCCATGGGGACAGCACCCGCAGGGAAAAGGGTAAAGCAGGGTGCTCCAAGACACTTCATCCACCTGAGTTTAATCGTCCTGTGAGTCAACACCCTTGATCACCCTGAATATCCTTTGGACTTGTTGCTCTTATTACTCCATTTACACACTAAGCCATTTTCTATGTCCTGCTCTGAAACCCCTTGCACATGCAATTTCTCTTGTGTTTCCACTTTCAGACTTAGCAGAGACCACAAAATTTACTCTCTGTTATTTAGCACCACAAGCTAGACAGCAACTTGGCCGTAGAAAGGAACAGTCAGTGTTTTATTCACCATTAAACACAGACACCTCTTAAACTGTTCACAGTGCATTTTTATTAAACAAAAGGCATATTATTGGCTTAGAGCCATTTCACATAATTTTTTCTTGGTCAAGATCTAATAGTGTAAAACATCCTGAAAAACATTAAAAGAATCGTATAACAAGATTTGTATGTCAGATCACATAAAACTGAGAAATTTAAGGTCGATTAGTTGGAAATTATTGTACTGTATGAATTGAATGTTGCTGAAATCTATAAAAAGTATAAATGAATATATAAGCAGAAGTTCTGATATCTATTCCAGATGTATCATTTTATCCTGGTTTCTTGGTGTAGTAAGGCTTATGCTACCATGCTGTCTGTCCTACAAATAACTTTTGAAGTCACTCACCAATTTCAACCAATTTAATAAAGAATTTAACTTTTCAAAGTTCATATGATAATTGGAATCTGAATAGAGGAAAGAGCCCCAAATTATTGTCTCCCCTGAGGGAAAAGTAAACATAACTTATCCCTTTACCTCCTTTGAGAGAAATCAGACATCTGGCCATTCAGCATCTGTATATTGGCAAGCAATCACCACAAACATGACGTCAATCCACCTATAGCAAAAATAAAAAACTGCCTAAATGAAGTTGAGGAGGAGGGAAATACTGTCTGTGGCAAGAAGAAAGGATAAAATTCTCAGGACAAAGTTCAAAGGAAAGAAGGCTTTACTACTTCCACTATCTGTTGAATAACCTTTACTTTCAAAACTTTTTTTCCCCCTCTCTTTTTTCTTTTTTTTTTCTCTTTTGTTAAACCCCATTAGCATCTCTCATTTTTTGTAAGGAGAAGGAGTTTGCATTTACAAGCTAGTAAACAGCAACCATCAAATAAGATGTACAAGATTAGGGCCTTTTGTGTGTGTGTGTATATGTCTTGCTATGACTTATGGGAAGACCTTAACACATGAAATTACACAGTATTAGAGATGCAAACTAGAATAAGGTTCAGGTTGTCATTCATGGATATACTGAAACAGGATTTTAACTTGGTTCAATTTATCATGGTTTGTTGGATCAAAATATCAGGATGACCAAGTTAAAATACGGAATATTTTTCTCATGAAGATTAAGAATGGACCAGCCTTTTCAGTGTTTGGAGGACAAACACTGAAGGTGTTTGTTCCAGGTTTGAGATACTTCCATGAATCCCTCTTTGAAGGGATAACAGCAATCTCCATCTCTTCAGTGGCACAGATACCTAATTGCTTTCTAGATTCACCAGAAAATATTGGGTACTTACTGGGTTTCATATGCTTCTAGCAATAGCTGATCTCCTCCATCTCCAGTTCTAGTAAAAGGCCTCAACATAAAAGGCAGCCAAATGGGCTGAAAAGTGGGAAGTGAGTCACTGGCCATGAAATGACTTGATTTTCCTTAAGGACTATGCTCCAAGGTAAAACTAATGCCGGAAGCTGGGCTGGAGAACAGAACCAAGTATGTCCTATGTGTACCTGTACACATAGACAGTTAGGGAAGTTAAGAGCAATAATTAACAGCATAGTAGGATGTGAATTTAAAACTCATCAGCATGCCACACAAACATTCAGTGCAGACCTTTAAACTATACCTATAGTATTAAATTCAGCCATCCCTGGGAATGTTTCCAGATGCTGGAACACAATTGTCTATATGAATAAATGCTTAAATGTTCCTTGGCACTAATTTGGCTCATGCCAACTAGCACTGTTCAGACCATGCCCAGAGACAATTCATGAGCTTGTACAGGCTAGCTCATTTCCAGTAAACAGTTTACATTCAACACCCTGTTCTGGGGCTAAGAGCGTTTGCTACAAGAGGTGTGGGCAGCATCATGCCAGTTGGCTTCAGCACCCAAAAGTGTTCTCATACACGTATAATTCACTAGTATAGACACAGCATTAGTGAGAACTACGAATAATTTTGTGTGTAGTAGCTACACCATCTTGAATAGTGAGTAGCTGATCCCAGATAAATCATTGTGTACATCCATAGCAGGAATTAATGAAGAGCAGATATTATTCCTATGCTTGATTCTTGCTCTGTGACTCTTCCGTGCATACAGGTCCTAAATAGTGATGTCAGTGTCAATTTAAAGCATACATTGCCATGTAATTTCTCGTATTTCAAGAGAAAAGTGGTAATCAAGGATTTCTACAGTAGCTTTTTAATGGAAACTGGAATATTCATTTAAAAATGATCTTCTCACTAGCAATCAGTAAACATGAAAAAATAAGGCTCATCCAGTAAATTAGTCAGTACAAATTATTCTTCCACTCTGGTATTAATGACTCAACATCAGCTTGGCAGAAGATATTAAGCTGGGTCTCTCAGGAATCTATTCTGGCTTCAATATCATTCAATATTTTCATTAATGACTTGGAGGCTAAAGTTGGGAATATGTTAATTGCGTTTGTAGAGAAATACAGTGCTGAAAGTAATCAAAATATCGTGGCGGTACAAGACAGAGGTGAATGGCGAGCCTGTGTCTACCTCATCAGTATAGAGTATGACAGAAGCCTGATAACCATGACCAGTGATTCTGAATATGACTGTCCTACTAATAATAAAAAATAACTGTAATGATGATAAACAAGATATAATTCCCAAAAAAGAATACAGAATCCAATGAGATTACATTAAGTATTCCTAATAAGAAGAAACAACCAGATGCACACATATAAAATATGAGAATCAGTAACTTTGCAGTTAGAGAGAAGAATCTAGGTACTTTAGCAGATGATGAATTAAATGAGTCAACAACATGACATATTTCAAATACCGTAAATGCTGTCTGGGTTGTATTATTAGGAGTGTCATGTTAAACAAGCTAGGCAATTATGCTGCATTGCCTAGCAGTACATCAGTGCACTTCAGAGCACTATTTTCAGCTCCAGTTACTCCTCAAAAAAGTGCAGAAAAAGAGAAAAATTGGAGCAGTTTTCCTAAGAAAAAATTTAATCAAATTTGGAAGAAAGACTCAAGTGGAGGAGTTTGAAAAACAGTAAAATATGTAGATTTAGTAAATGTTAAGTTAAATAAATTGATTCTGTAAATACTATATGGCTCAACTATCTTTGCATATTAACCAGGACTAAACATAATGTTATAGGATTAAATTTAAGGATTAAGATAGAAATCTGAGCATAAATATTTTGTAAAGCTTTGACTTCAAGTTGGCAATGAAAACAACTGCCAGTTGAGTCAATGAAAACACCACTCAGTGTTGGAAAGTAGGCACATTATGTGAGGTTAATGGGAAAGTCATTCCTTTGCTACAGAGTTTGAGAATCCTGGGACCATAAACCAGATATGTGTCTTTTGTGAAGGAGCCACAGCTGTTCCCAGCAGAAGGGCTAGAAACAGTATTACCCATGAATCTTATTGCTGCTGGAAGTCTCCTTGGAGGAAATGCATTAACTGGTATAGTGACAGAGATTTCCAACCAAAATGCATAGAGAAAATCTTTACATCACCAGTGATGAAGGTGGAACAGAGGCAGAGCAATCCAGAGGGTTACAAATTAAAAAAAAAAAAAAAAATAGTTTCAGGAAATTTAATCCACAGCATAGAAGCAGATTAGTGCTTCATGTAGGATCAGAAGAAAGGGTGGATGATAAACAGAGACAAAAGGCAGTTTGAAAGAGGTGGCTGAGTACACCAAGTCGTATAAGAAGCCCCACAGAGGTGAGTTTCAGGAGCAGGGGCTATGGGGAAGGGACAAGACAGTGTAGCAGTGCAGGAGTGGAGATGATCCCTGGCACAGGGAAAAGAGATTTTTGCATAAGGAAGCTGAGTGTAATGTTGTCATTTGACAAACATACTTCAAGTCGGGATGCAGGGACGGATTCAAATAGTGTGCCTATTATCTTTCTACAGGGCTATGTGGCCCATTGCAATTACAAATCTTTTTACCTCGCTATATAGAACAAGGAGCTCCAGAACAAATGATCATGTGGTCTATTGCAATGCAAAATAATGGATGTAAGCTCACTTCTTTTCTCTTGCATCTGTTTTGAACACTATTCCACTAAGACTGAAATTTATCTCTTTTTTTTTAGCTGTCTACCAATTAGTTATCTATTGTTAGTCAATTGTTTGGATCCCTCTCTAGTCAGCAAAGGAAAATATACTCTCAGAGGACTTTCCCTATCTCATTCGCTTTTTTCTTTCTCTCTCTTTCCCTCCTCCTTTCTTCACTGGTTTTCTCTCCTTCTTTTCTTTCTTCCTTTCTACCTTTCTTATTTGGGATAGTTTTCTGCAAACTTTGTGTATTGAACTGGCTCCAGAGGGATCTGATGAACACCATAGCTGGGTGCAGTTGCTGAGTGAGAAGTGAAGAAAAATGGTTATGTATCTGTCAGTGGTGTGGAGCTGTCAAGAATTCACTGACAGCTACGCAACAGAAACTAATGATAGCACTGTCTAAGTAAAAGCTACTGTTTTTTTCTTTAAATACTTACTGAATACTTCCCAAAAACACAACATGCCCCACCATGCTCTCTCCTTATTAACCAGAAAAGCCCATTCATTGTTTTTTCTAATAGCTTCATTATGTTTTCTCTTTTTTTTTCCATGCTGTCCTTTGCATATAACATTCTCCCCAGACTGGAAACTTGCTATCATAGACAGTTCACTAGGTGGCACATGGGAAAGTCTTGCACACATAATTACATGTTTTAATTAGTACTAAAGGGAATTACATGTATAAATACCAGATACTTTTGGAACTCTGTTTAATGCAAAGCTGGAAGGTTACTGAACTTCTCTATTAAAACAAATGAACTATTTCAAGAACAAAAGGAAGAGATGTTTTCCTTTAATGTTAAAAATGTTTACCTCTTGGTTACAGTCTCTAATCCAATAACCTGTACTAAAGAAATGATTCAATGAGGAAGAAAGACACTCAGCTTCTCTCAAGAACAGGTTATATTTTTGCATTTCTTATCAAATGATGAATGATTTCTTTATATCCATTTTAAAAAAGCCATTCACTGATTTACTAAGTGAATAAACATGTACTTGAAAAATCCTTATAATCCCTTAGAATTTTTATGATTCTTATTTATTGCAATCAGAAACATAATTTATTGCTTATACTATTTAGAGGTCATGATATGGGAGAAGGAGACAAAAGCAAGTTGACAGAAACATCAATGTATTCCGAGTACAATGGCAGTCTTGTGTACCATAAACTAACAGAAAGGATTGATTAGTTATACCATACCATTTGAAATCATTTGCTCTACACAGAAAAGCAAAATAATAATAGGAAGAAAAATATAATTGTAAGCAACATATGTGATGAATGATAGGGAGCAATTTAGTTCTTCAGTGATATGTGATCACTCATTTGGAGGGAAATGTTAAAATTCCCAAAGAAAAAGAATTCTCATATCTTTTATGGTTGGTTTTTTTTAAGTTAGAAATTGAATATTAATCAGAAACGTAAGTATGTTTAATAACTGGTAAATTCAGATGCTTAATGGAACTTTCATGAGCAATCTGAGTAGAGGAAAATACTTATATTATTTAGGAATAAAACTTACAAATCTCCTCTTACAAGTTTCTGAAAGAAAACAAGTCCTTTCGTGACTGATTATACCTTGAGATCTCTTAACGAGCAGCTACTGAAAGCAATTGATTTTACAAACTAACCTTTTTGTATGTATCCTATAATCTACAAAAGGAAATGCTTGGATATATCACAGAAAGATCCAATCTACCAAGCTGTAGATGCATTGTTAACTTTAATCACTGTACTCACATACACAAATGTTTGCAAGATCAACACTCAATTAAGTATTTAAAACGACAAGGACTGAAGCCATATGATTTTCAAACACTAATTACTTTTCCATTTACAACTGTGCAATCCACACACAATATTTTCTCAATTAATATGGATAGCTCATTACATTGGGGGAGGGGGGAAAGAAATTTATTTGAAATGTCTTTCTCTTGTTAAAAGAAATATGAAGGAATTCAGCCCTGGAATTTCACTGAGCTTAATAGATAAGTGACATGGTTAAATCACACCTGTCATTTTACAGATGAAAGGATTTGCCAGGATGTGAATTGCAACTATAAATCTTCTATATATGAATAGGATAGTAGACAGTCTCAGGTTCAGCTTTCTAAGCCATGATTTGTTGACAGTAATAGCCCTGATAATTAGCAGCAAGTTTTTATAATATTTAAGCAGCAAACTTTGAGGGTCACTGCTTTTAAATCAAACCTCAGGGTTATTTGAGTTACCTTGTGTTGCGGAATCAGAAGGCAGGCACCTCATAAATCCCCTTGTATTCTTAACTGGTATTGACAGGACTCTGTTGCAGCATTACATGACTTCTGATTTATTTTGTATGGGATATGCTGTACTCGCTGTGGAAGTATTGCAATACTGGAAATTCTCAGAGGGTGGTTTTATTGTATTAATAGAGCTATACAAGTAGAGTTTAAATTGTCTATTGTTCCATAACCTACAAAAGAGGATCTTGAAAGGGTACTAAATGTTTCTTTATACGAAACGCAGAAGAAAGCTTAATTTTATGACTACAATCTGACAGCTAGATCCTGCATTATGAAAGCTACCTTTATAGCAGATCAGCACCAAGTCAGGCAATAAGAACTTTTTTCCTTCAATGTTCGATATGCCAGGAACTGCTTCCTCCTACACAGTCTTCTCATAGGGGCCTAGGTTCATCCACCTTATCCTCAGAGAGAAAGCAGCCATTTCCAGAATGAAATAAATCAGTCTTTGAAGGTGCCTCTCCCTACACTGGCTATAAAGGGAGCCTAGAGTTATTTTACAAAAGGATAAAGTAGGATGTGAGGACTTCAAGCAAAAGTATAAGGACTGCCAGGCTTAGATTGAAGCTTTATCTAGCTGACATTGTTGTCCCCAACAGTATATGACAATAAGACCTATAAAATCTTTGGAGTAACTATGTTCCAGATTGCCACCAAAGAGGGGAATCTTGCTGAACTGCTGCTGCACTACATTTACCTATATGTGTACGTGGCAGAGATCCTCTTGGCGTATGGAAGAATGGTGTCAGCAAGATTGGAGACCTCCTGGACTACAGTCAGTGGGTATACGTGGGCCCGTACTGCCTGATGTCTGATACACAACATTCCCCATCCTCTGCTCCAGAAAATGAGGGACACCTTGAATCCCTCGATCCCTTCCTCCCTCAGGAAAGCCTTACAGGAGAGTGGCCTCCAGGCACACGTGACTCTTGGCTACACAGGTCTCCTTATTGGCTTTCTGCCCTTGTACACCTTTCCAGAGAGTGTGAGCACACCACAACCCCACATGAGCAGGTCTCACGATGTGTAGCTGCTCTGTCAGTGTCTCTGCACTGTGAAAACACTTCCTCACACAGATAATCCTTTCACTCTGTTTCCTTGCTTTTGTGCCCCATCTAGGCACAAATAGGTTCTTTAACTATCAAGAGGGTAAGATAGGCCTCTGGGGCAGCATGCTCCACATTTCATTGTGAATGAATGGAAAATTGTCCACACGCGGACATGTTCATAGAAACGGAGCAGTTCTTGGCATCCCCTGCATTTCCTGCAGTGAGAGGACACCCTGGTGCAAACGTACACCATGTACACCAGCTGCAGTCCCTCTTCCACCTCCTCAAGAACCCTGTATTGATGTTACCTTTTCTCCTTTTCCTTTGAGGCTTGAGGCCCCGCCATGTCCTGGCACCTCCTCATCACCTTCCTGCTGGCCCTGACCATTCCTGGC
>NW_008824373.1:1798853-1826785 GCF_000699105.1 Pygoscelis adeliae | reverse complement strand
ACCAGGAAAAGGAAGGTGAACAGTGAAAGAGGACAACTGCAGACTCTATTTCTGTTGCCTTGTCCTGTCACATCTCCACGCATCACATCAACAGGCAGTGCCCATCTGCTCCTTGGATGATAATTTCAAGGAGCAATGAGTGCTTTTGGGAGACTTTGTTTGGTGTCTCCTGCTGTTTCCCTGCCCTTATGTTTGTGAGCTTTTGAATGTTATCCCCCTCCCTTTTCTATTTATTCGTTCCCCCACACTCATTTTGCTCACTCCAGGCTTTTTTTTTCTGTCTTCCCTTTGGGAACAGGATGTGGTTTTTGAGGCAAGACCTTTTGGCTAGGCATGAACCTGTCCATAAGAAAAAGAACCAATAGGAGCACCAGCTGCTAATTTATGTTAAGGGAAGAACATAAGAATAAGGTATACATAATCTTTCTTCTGGTACTATTTTCCTCTTTTCTCCCTAAATTGCCTCTTCTACCTGCTACCTGGATTCTGGCAGTCATCAAAGTTAGGGATTTTCAGATTTGACAACTATGTTAACAGGTTTAAAACTGTCAATTGACTTCTTCTTCATTAATTTTTCTTAACCCCATTTTGACCAACCCTATACTTCAGCTCTACAACTGTATATAGCACAAAGTAATGCAATGTAACAATACTTTGTGTGAAAAACAATCAATCTTCCTTTTCTTTGTTTTATACTTGCAATTTGATAATTTCATTGGATTGTCCCTAACTGTTGCACTGTGAGACTTGGTGAATAATAGTTCCTGATTTACTTTTGCTATACCGTGTATGATTTTATAGGCCTCCTTTACATATCTTTCTTTATACACCACCCTCAGTTCCCATAATTTGTCTTTCAAATGAGAAGTTTAAAAATATTTAGTTTATTGCATGTGGAACTGATAGCTCAGATGGAACATCTCTTTTTCTTCTTTTTTTTCCAGATGGGATAATGCTAGAAATGAATGTGGTATTCATTTCGGAGTCTCGTTATTCATTTTTGCAATGCATGATATTTCCTTTTTATTTTCTTCCCTTCTCTGAATAATCACCCCCTTCTCATTCTAGCCTTTTCCCAAATCATCTCAATCATTGTTAACTCCTTGATTAATGTGAAGAGAGATGACCTTTGCATATAATCGCTGTCCTATTGGTAGTGGTGAGCTAACTCTCCTATGTAATTATGGTAAAATTATAAACAAAATAATTCTGTGCCAGTGTTATATACTTATTTGCCTTTCTAGGCATTGCCAAAAAATCTTTTTTACCTTCTTATTGGTATTTTCTCATTTTCTGTTCACTCCTTTATGTTCTTGTTTCATATATTATTTGACTGTATTTACTTATGGCCATATTTTGCACATTTGCTCATAGTGAGTACTTGTACTGAATAAAATGTTACTTCTCCATCTTACTAATTTACCTCATTGGAGCACACATGTCAGCATTCAAATAATGATATGATTTTGTCCCTACATTGTAAGTTCACGAACTCAAAGAAAATATCTTACTCTATTTTTGTTAAGTATTATATCAGTTTTCAGAACTGTAAGAAATAATAAAAAATACATTTTTAAAAAAATGCATAATCTTATAAATAGAAATAAAGGCCAATAGAATCATTAGTCCTTATCCTGATGGTCTAAAGAAAACAGCTTAAAACAAAACCATGATTTCTTTCTCTCACAAGCCAAAAATTCATGAAGCAATATGCTGCATCTCCTGGAAGAGTTTAGGAACGGTTGTTTTCCTCCTGGGCATTGCAACTTCATACCACTTTCTTCCTCTGAGCTGTGCCTAAGTGGAATAATTGAACCCATAATTTGCAGTTACACTAGCGGGAATACAATTATAAAGATTCTCACTCCTAAAACACGTCTTTTTTTCATTTGATTTAGGCACTTAGGAGTCTAATTCCTATTGACTTTCAAATGTGATTTAGCCTCTTGTGCCAGATTTGTAAAGGTATTTAGGTTCCTAATTCCTGTAATCAATGGAAGATAGTAGCCTTTAAAAATCTGACCCTGAGGTGCATAATTTCTATTGACTTTCCTAAGTGTCTAAGCCACTTTCAAACTTCTGAGTCATGCAGGTGTTTTTGAAAAGTCACTAAAGTGTCTACCAGAACACCCTCTCCAGTCACTGGGTGATTAGTAACTGCAGTTACAGTGTGAATACTCGTAGCCTTTTATGGAGGGAGCTGACACTGCCTGCAGTTGGAGAGATGGCACAGAAATAAGTGATTCATTGATTGGATGCAATTACTATATAAGGCACGACTCCCAGACTTATCTTGCTCACATACCATGATCACCATTATTGCTATTGCAGCTGATGGCATTCATATAAGCAGCAACTTTTACCCTTGTCTATACAGGAAGCAGAACTGGAGTTTTAAGGCATCAGTCATATTTTGCTCTGGTAAATTTAGTCCCTTGTCAGCAGTTTATTCTATGCAAAATGTTAGTTATTATTCTCTCTGAATGCTCAGTTAAAACACAACTAAATCTTTCTGAGTAGAGATCCAGTTTAAAATAAAGAATATAAAAAAGACATTTGCTAATTAAATTTATTACGTTTTGCAGCTGGCGGAAGTACAAAGCATAGGCCCTGTGCATGTGTGTGTGTCTTAAGAAAAGTGTGGGCAGAACATTTGTTTTCCACAAACTGTGGACCATATGCTAGTTTTAGTGCATGTACTTCCACTGATGTCAGATGGATTTCTGATTCATATCTGAAGTTGTCTGTGGCTCTTTATATGCAAATAAGAATAGACATTGTCCATTTTTTATATAAATTATGCCCAGATTGAGTCGGTATGCTTTGAAGCCATATGTGTCTTCAGGCACTGATGAACAGGCACATATTCCATAGCAATATGTTGGTAAGGGTCTATACAGAGAGGCAGCGTGGATGGAAGGTTAGGCTATAAGGCTTAATAGGCTTAAACTGATTCTGTGTTAAACATTTTATAATAAATGTGGCTCTGAAAGCTGAACAAAAATTTTATGTTTCAGACACATATTTCTCTTTTCTCAAATGAATAAAAACTAAACAAACAAACAAAATCCCATGTACACATGCACCAGAAAACAGCTGTGATTTTTATAATGAAATTTTGCAGGCAATTAGCCTGGAATGTAGAATAATCAGTTTAAGTAATTTAAATTGGGCAAGATGCTGTGGTTTTAAAGCAACTACTGCACATTCTCAGAAGCTACTTGCCATTGGGATATTTACTTTGCATTGAGTACTGCAGGTTCCTAATATGCAATCTGTACCATCATTACAACACAGTGTGTCCATGTTCAAAGGAGCCATTACCTTAATGCTGCAAAGTAACAAAAGTAGTGATTGCTTTTCGTATATATAAAACATAACAGATACTGATGTTGGAAAAGCATTCAGTGAGCTTACTTTGTAACTGCAGTAGGACCTGCGGATCCCCTATAGCTATTTTAAATTATTGGGCATACACATTCATACTACATGTGATAATGACCCTTGGGAAGAGCATGAAAAACAGAACTCCATGTTACAGAAAATATCGACATTGAAGAAGCCTGCAAACCCAATGCATTGTAACACAACATCCTTATATCTATTTTTAATTTCCATGATTAAAGCGATAAAAGAAGCAATAAATAATTACCCTAAAATCACATTGACAGGTATGCTACATTTCCAACACAAGACAGAGAATACAAAATACACAATTTATTTTAATGGGCTGCTTTCATAGTTAACTATTCTGATTGTACTAGGGCTGCCATATGTCCAGGTTTTTCCTGACATGTTCTCTTTTTCCTCCCGGAAACGGTGTCCAGGTGGAATTCGAGTATTTTGGACACTTTTTTGAGAATTCCAGATGCCTGGCAGCTCAGTTGGAGAAGCAGCACAGACATATCAGCTACATATGGGCAGGTCAATGCATCTGATTTTATGCACACATGCAGACCATCTGTATAGCTCAGGTGCAGCAAGCCCAGTGCTTTCTAGATGTATTTCTTCTGGGAAATCCTGCAGAGAAAGAAGGTAAACCTATAAATTACTCAGGCTGAAAGCATATCTCCATTTATACTAAGTTAGAGAACTTCAGAATGAAGGACTCAGTCCCAAGCAATGTTCTGGACTATTGCCATACTATGGAGCTCTTCACCAAATAAAGTTGAAATTGTCATCTCCTGCAGTGTTGTCTCTGCAGTCCTGTTGAGGTGCTTACAAAAAGATGAAGAGTGTAGTGCAGGGCCAAAAAAGTTGACCTGTGTAAAGCAATGGATGGCCTTTTAAAGCCATCACACCACAAAGACACAGCTCGGATAGCACCATAGATCAGACACAGCTGAGGGCATACCCTTAACCGGTAATTCACTGTTTAGCTGCTTCACTGTACGCAGGTATTACAGCAAAGACTGAATATAATATATTACTGTTCAAGACCACTTCAGTACTCGGTCACAATAGTGTGAGAAAATTCTTTATAAAATATAGCATCTTCTGCCCCAAAGAAATCTGTCAGGTTATATATAAAGTCAGGAATCTATTCACCACTGGCACCCTGTCCCAAATCTAGTCTGAACTTTAACATTCCTGACTGTAGTGGGTTAAGTTAACACCAGCTTAACACGACTTTTTTAACTTCGTGATTTAATAATGCATGGGGTCTTCAGCTCCAAAATTAGTAACAGATGGTGAGGCGTGATTCATTCCCAGTCCTGAGGAGCACTTTGCTATACTTTCTTTGCTCCAAAAGTGATTGAGAATGCAGCCCAGAAATATAGGTGTGCAGATTGCTTCTCATGGGGAAAGCCTGGTTTATGCAGAATCCCCTTAACCATTGCTGTGCCTCACTCTTTTCTAATACGTAAATCTAAGCTCAATAAAGTTATGGATGAAAATTAAAGAGATTATTTCAATAAATGTTATATACTCCAATATTTCTAGCTAGTTATGTGTCAGTAACATACATCCTCAGTGCAGCCACAGCACTTCGAGAAATGTTTTAACACATTGCTGTAAATAAATCTTTTTCTTAAGAATTACCTGGCTGTGTGTTATATATAAATGAGTGAGAAGTAAAGGTTAGTATTTTTTTTTCTCTTTTTTGCAGAATTTCTCCAAAATACTTCATGGTACCATACAAGAAAATTGTTACAACCCAAGAGAACATTTTAAGGTAATCTGTGTTTGAAGAAAAAAAAAACCCAAACATAATTTTGAACCAGTATCCATACAAAATATCATCTGATAAAATACAACATGACTTCCCACCTGCCGTTCTTTCCGCTATCCTGTCTCAGAAGAAGCCCCTTTCTTCTGTTCACCTCTTGAATCGTAGGTACTCTCCAATCCCATAAGCCTATTGTTCATTTTTATTCCTTCCTGTTATCCACAAGCTCTCAATTCAATTTTGTTTTTCTCCTAATGACACAAACATTAATCTTTCCACTAAAAAAAAAAAAAATCAATCTCACTTTCTTCTGCTTTTGAGTTAATTGATCACTGTTTATAAAATTTTTCTTAATTTTTTTCTCCAACCTAAACTCTGTTTTCCAGCTTTTTCCTCTTTTGTACAGTGAACAATTCTTACTACAGTTTCTAATTACTCTTTTTTTTGCCAGATCCTGTTCTATCTTAATCTGTCAGCTGTGTTTGATATTACTGACTTTTTCTTAAATCTTGTCTCACTTAGCTTCTGTGATGCTTTTCTGGATCCTCTCCTGCTTCTAACAACTGTCCTTTCAGTGCATTCATCAAAGGACAAACCTCAGTGTGATGGATCTACACACGGTATTCTAGATTACCTTCTTTCTTTCTTTCATTCTCTCCCTACAGGTAATTTTATCTTCAGATGCAAACTGATTTTATTCTTTCTCTACTATGAAAAATCACAGTTCTACTTTGGCCAAACCTGTCTTTTCCTGTACAAATCAAAATACAGTTTCATCGCTCATACATTCTTGAAGATATCTAGTCATCAGCTCAGACTCCGTATGTCTAAAATCAGATCTTGTTCTTCCTCCTAAAGACTTCCTCCATTTTTTCCTAAAGCAACCAAAGACCTATCTGTCAATCAGATCTATCACCTAGCCATCACAGACACCGGTATGAACAATTAAAACTGAGCAGTCATTGAGATTTCCTTAATAGTTAATGAAGATTAATAGATACTTCTAGGCCAATTTAGATTTTTCTCTAGAGCTTTGTTTCCAGACTGTGTCTAAACCTTTTCAAATATCTCTCTGTTGCAGCCTTTTCTATCTTTTCTAATTCAGCTGATTCCTGTCATCTGGCATTTCAGTTAGCATAACATCCTTCTCCCAGGCCCTAAGACAGGCAATCTTTCTCTTTCAATACATTCAAAATGGTTCTGCAAAGGTCTTTTTGATAGCTTGGCACTTTGACCAACTCAACCCATTCCTTTGTGTCTTTATCTTGGCTTTCCCTTCTTTCTTGCACTGAACTCTGGCTACCTGCTTTCATATTCAAGGAAGGGCCTTTCATGGCTTATCTTAGCCGTTTTCATTCTGCTAAATGCAGTTATTTGATTTTTCTGTCAGGTCCTTTATGGTTTTGTCTCTTTTTTTTTTTTTTTTACTCACATTTGGAAAGATATCCTTGCGAATATCTGCAATCCTAATTCACTATCTTCCTTTAAATCTTAAAGCTCTCCTTTTCCCTGATGCCTTCAAAACACTTCCCAACTGTCCGGCTGCTAGTGCTGAGCCAACTGCCTGCAATGTTGACCAATATGTCTTATTGTTTCCTTATTTTCCTATTGTAAAATTCCAAGCTTGAACATTTTCCCTAATGGTGAGTTCAGTTGTTCAAAGTGGTCAAAAATTCATAAAACAATATAATTACCATTTGAGGGAAGTGGTATGAAAGTGGGGAAAAACTAATTTATTCAAATGACAAGGAATTTTAATAAAGCTCAGCACCTATGTGAGGATTGGGCTGAAAATAAGACTGAAAAATCAATGAACCAAAACTAATATTACAAAAAAAAGGGTCTAAATATTGAATGAAATAGTCTGGGCTAGTATATTCCATCTGTAACCTCACTCCTCAAAGTTTTGAAAAGAAAAGCTTTTCCTGTCGAATGGACTCAGTAGTGAGTCTGGAAAAAAAAAAAAGATGCTATTACTGTTGTTATTGTTATCATCATTATCATCAAGACTCTTCCATTAAGCGCTCATGATTAACAGGATGTCCACACGAAGGGCACCTGACAAGTGGTCCACACAGTTACAAACAGAGAAAAAAGAGATATTCCTTCTCTTTCATTCCTTCAGCATATTTCTATGTTTTCCTCAGATTCTTCTTATTGCTGTCCTTCCTTTTCTCACTCTCTTCCCTTCTGCTTTTCAATCCTGAGAGCAATCACAATGGCAGCAGAAGTGGAACGGCTCAGGAGTTTCAGCCCATCCTCAGCAAGAGCAATGAAGGAGATGGACCTGGCCAGATCAGTCACACAACATCCTGGAGTAGCTAATGAGAGTCTGGAGCAGAAACTGTGATATTAGAACTGACTGATCCTCTTGAAAACATCTTGTGAAGACAGACCTCTAAAAGATCTATTACACCCAACTTTTACTTTCCCATCTCTATTTTCATTTGTGTCTTTTAAAAAAAGGAATTATCACACTGATTAATTCAAAATTCACCAGCAGAGGTAGTACTATGTTTTCCACAATGAGAGAATGAGGCTAAATCTAACTTGCTGAAGTTATTCACCTGTGCTGGATTTGGTTGGGGTAGAGTTAATTTTCTTCATAGTAGCTAGTATGGGGCTGTTCTGGGTTTGTGCTGAAAACAGTGTTGATAATACAGGGATGTTTTCGTTACTGCTGAGCAGTGCTTACACACAATCAAAGCCTTTTCTGCTTCTCATCCCACCCCACCAACGAGTAGGTTGGGGGTGCACAAGAAGTTAGGAGGGGACACAGCTGGAACAGCTGACCCCAGCTGACGAAAGGATATTCCATACCATATGATGTCATGCTCAGCATATAAAGTTGGGGGAAGAAGAAGGAAGGGGGGGAAATTCAGAGTGATGGCATTTTGTGTTCCCAAATAACCGTTAGGCGTGATGGAGCCCTGCTTTCCTGGAGATGGCTGAACACCTGCCTGCCCATGGGAAGTAGTGAATGAATTCCTTGTTTTGCTTTGCTTGCGTGCGCGGATTTTGCTTTACTTATTAAACTGTCTTTATCTCAACCTACGAGTTTTCTCACTTTTACTCTTCCGACTCTCTCCCCCATCCCACCTGTGGGGGTGAGTGAGCGGCTGTGTGGTGCTTAATTGCCACCTGGGGTTAAACCACAACATCACCCCAGAGAGAAGTTTGTGATCTGCAAGCCAAGCCGTGCAGAGTGCTTCATGTCCGCCCAGCTCAAAGCTAGCTTCCTCTGGAATAGACTAGTCTTGTTCACACAACATAACACTTAGCCTGAATTTCCTGTGGGTCCTATTTGGTCCTCAGAATGAACAGTGAAAAAGGCCGTTATTTTCTTCTCTTTTTTTTTGTGTGGGGTTTGGTTATTTTTTGTTGTTTGGAGTTTTTAGTTTTGGTTTTGTTTTCTTCTGGCTCAAAGAGCTTTAAATAATGTAAAGGCCTTATTGCACTGGTGATTTTTATAATACAAATCAAGACTGTGTTAGGTCTTTCCTAAACATTAGCTGCATGTTAGTGAGTGGATTATGTTAACATACTTGATTTTCTGAGAACATTCATTCCTTTAAAATGAAACCAGTGGGTATTATTTGCTGTTCCTTGGTTCTAGACTATAGACTACAGACTTTTACTTATGATCATGCAGTGCCTTACCATGGAGGTCCTGCTCCACAATAATAATAATTGTTACAAATAGCAGTTAATGCTAATATCTGGGCCTGTTTATTCTGCTACAGGAGTAATGTTATTGGAATTATGGGAACAACTTTCAATTACAATCAGAGCCTGTGTGTTTTGTTCTTTACAAACAGCCCCAAACCTCACCACAGAGAGCCAACGCCTTCTTCCCTGACGGAAAGGTCCCTCCATCTCTCCCCAACAGGCAGAGACACATATACAAAGTCAAGGCTACAAAGGAACGAGCTGAAATAACTCTCTTGAGCTAAGCAGCCCCAGGTTAAGGAACAGGTGTTTTCAGGAATTAGGAATTTGGGAATGGAGGAAGAGGTTAGTTCATTTCCATGAAGAGAGCTTGCCCCAGGCAGTCCTGTAACTCACTGTGGAAGGCTTTCTCAGGGACTAGCCATCTGTCTAAGGTTGACCTATACACTGAATAAGTCAGTCTGCCACAGAGCCATGTCTGTAGCCGTTGAGGGCTTGCTTGCACAACCCAAAATATATTGCTGCATCTGACTCATCTGATTTCTTTTCCATAAGAAAAGTGAAATTTTAGTTTCCAGATCACTTTGAAGCCCAATAATAGAGACCATCATTATTTATACATTGCCAAAGGCAGATAAATCTATTAAGCAACTCTTGAACATGTGATTATGTTGTTATGTTTATTATATAACCTTATTTTATAGCATGGGGGATAATGTTAATTTGTATAGTTAATTCAATGATAGTACAATCAAATTTCAGAGACAAATTAACACTTCACTTGTTCTAGAAGCACAAATATTTCCTTTAGGGCACTTGGTAGTCTTTTCCTTTTACTGTCTTCATTGTCCTAGAAGAATGTAAGTTCCCCAATAATTTAAAGCCGTGGGGTTTTATGTTTTTTTTTTCAATTGTTGCCCATTGTATAAATAATTATCTATTCACTAGGCCACAAAGAAAAAATGAAAGTAAGTCTAAGACCTGCTAGAAGAGGAGACACCCCAGCAGGGATTCATATCACCCAACCTTGGCCTACTTCCATAAAGACTAGTTTTGGGTAATAGTCTAAACCTCCTTTACCAGCAGCAGAGAAAGATTCACAGCTCAAACTAATCCTTAGATAGGTTTTAAGACTGCTTTTCTGACCTGTCATTGACTACAGAAGGATCCTAGAAGATGATTTAAACAAAATTACTACTGTTTAGCTGTCTAAAACTAAGCTGCATAAAACTTGCTTTTAAATTTTAGCTTGTGCCTTGATAATTTCAGTGCTGTATGCAAAACAGAAAAGCTGTGTCGTGGTTTAACCTCAGTTGGCAACTAAGCACCACGCTGCCGCTCGCTCACTCCCCCCACACCCCGATGGGATGGGGGAGAGAATTGGAAAAGCACGTGAGAAAAACTTGTGGGTTGAGATAAAAACAGTTTAATAATTGAAATAAAATGATAATGATAATAATATGATAATAGTAATAATACACAAAGCAAGTGATGCACAGTACAATTGCTCACCACCCGCCGACCGATGCCCAGCCAGTCCCCGAGCAGTGGCCCCCCCGGCCAGCTTTCCCCCAGTTTATGCACTGAACATGACGTCACATGGTATGGAATGTCCCTTTGGCCAGTTTGGCTGTGCCCCCTCCCAACTTCTTGTGCACCTCCAGCCTTCTCAGTCGGTAGAGCATGGAAAACTAGAAAGTCCTTGGCCAGTGTAAGCACTACCTAGCAACAACTAAAACATCAGTGCGTTATCAACTTTGTTCTCATCCTAAATCCAAAACACAGCACTGTACCAGCTACTAGGAAGGAAATTAACTCTATCCCTGCCGAAACCAGGACAAGCTGTAATGTGGGAGACTGGAGGAAGAGCAATGGATTGCCCATATCCACGGAGTTTGTGTTTCTGCTTCAATTCAAAGAGATAATACATCAAAACCTTGGCCTCCCAGGTCCCAGAATGGGCTTCAGCAGTACTTACCAGAAGCAAGTATCACCCCTTCTGCCATAAGGGGACTTTCTTGATTTTCTGAATGGTGTTCACACCAAAAAAAAATTGTGTCAGGAATGCTGAACTGAACAATTACAGAGTCTCTTTTTCTCCTTTTTTTTTTCTTCATTTTTTTGCTTCAGCAAAAACTATTTGTTAAACTTAATCCATGTTAAAATTTTTCCCAATGCCCTAAGGTTTTACTTTTTGTTAGAAAAATGATCCACTAAAATACTTTCACCTAGCTCTGAAAATAAGGATGCCAAATATAACTGAGAGAGGACCAAAAATATATTCTGTCTTGGAAACCTTCCACTGTCCAAGTGAAAATGTGGAGATAATATCTAAGATTTTATCTCTTTTCCCCTCCCCTTAGCAAAAATTATTTCCCCTTAGTCTGATGCAAACTGGTAGCATTTTACTGGTTTGTATTCTTGCTTACCTTTTGAACCATAGGAGCTTTTAAAACCCTTTGATTCCTTTTTCTCTTGTCCGTGAAAGAGCTTGAATTATTCCCTATGACTGCTTCCTTGGGCAAAAGACTTACTGGTAGCATATCTGATAGATGGACTAAAATGCTGGACAGTGCTAATAGAAAGCGCAATCTGAACACAAGTCAGTTTAATCATCCTCAGGAGAAGCACACCAGGCTCTGAGCCCTGCTCAGTGACCATTAGCTCAGCAATCCCAAATCTGGAATACCTTCTAAACTGTAGGCCTCCATCCTAATGTTCTCATGATCTTGCCATAATCCATCACAGCTAATTATATTAACTTTCTCAATTTCATGCCATATGCTTCACTATTTCTGTAAGAGAAGTCAAGATTTCCAAAGGACAGCCTCTTATTTAAAGTTGAATGTACTCAGATTATTATTTTTTTATTTTATCATTGTATCCCACTTAGCTTATCTGTTTAATGATATAGCCACATTACCATCAGCAGATAACAAAAAAACTATTTTTGTCTGGTTTTTTCTTTGTCCTCCTTTTGTGAAACTCAGTTAAACAGTGTTTTGCCTTTCATAGCTGAGAACCCTGCCCAATGACACGGATGAAGTTAAAACTAGTTGAAAGGGCTTTTGTTGGGATCTGGCTGGAAATCGTTGCTTAGTGGAAGGCAAAAGTGTTCCTACTTTTTCCACAAACACTTTACAAGGCAAGGAACTTTAAAGAGGAATGACAGCAAAAACTACTGGAAGATTAATGAGGATCCCTGCAGCCTGGTCTTTTATGGATCACCAGCTTTTCTTTCATCAGCTATATTTACTCAGCAAGTAAATCTATTGCTAAAAAATATGAAAAGCTCTTCCACAAGCCTGCTTAAAGGTAAGAGACCCTAAACAAAAGAGTTAACAGCATTCTACCAACAAAGAAAGCCCTGAGGGCGGGGAGGGGGAAAAAAAACCCTTAGGGAAACCTTCATTTTGCTTGTCAATTAGTCATTTTGCTATTCACTGCCGTGCAGCTCCTGAAACACAAACGGAAAGAAAGCAACACAGGGTGGTTAATCATATTACTGCATTGATCTTTTATTAAGCAATATGCTGAACCTCTTGGACTGTTATTAAAACTAAAGTGCATTTATGGCATACAGCATGTATATCTAGCCTTTTGGATCAAAGTGTCTCCTGGTACTGTCACACACTAATGAGGGGAGTTGAGCCTAGCAAACTTTACATTTATCAGGGGAAACAAAATTGTATGTATTATATATTTTTAATTACTTGTCTCAGTCCTGATGTTAACTCATAATAAATTACATTTGTAACTTATTACAGCAAAAGCAATTTGTAATGATACAAAATAGTCCATGGAAATAGCATTCTATGGTCAGAATTTTCTCATGCATTTTTGCTATATCCTTGATGACATGGTAGTGATTCACACCCTATTAAAAATGATCATTCAAAACAGACCACTCCTATTTCAGGCCAAAAGCTCTTTCCTGTGTTCTGCTCATCGGCAGTGAGGCTCCCCAACATGAGAAAAGCTCTCTAATCACTGAGGACCAAGACCAGCAGGTAAATTAAGCTCCTACCAAAATTTTAGCAGAAAGCTTGTCGTCCCTTTGCTACATCTTTTCTAGGAAACTAAGCAGGGCCAGGGCATGGCTTTAAGCAGGGAGCTGTGGTCACCTAAACTCTATCCCATCCACGTTCGTAATTGCCAGTGGGGGCTCTGAGATGGGGCTGCACTAGCTCAGGCTACGCTGGGGCACAGTCTGCATGACAAGGTGGCCAGGACTGTTTGCAGGAGTCAGTAAGGCCACCTTCTTTTAGGAGGGAGGAGATGCAAACCATGTTGTGCCACTTGGTTTCAGGAGTAAAGAAGAGGCCATAGCCTGTTTTATTTATTAGTGTGGATGTAGCATTTGTTTGTTTTCTGCCATACCTAGAAGCTACATATATATTTGGTGATGTTGCCTCACTTTTTAAATCACATTTGTACCTATTTAGCCATGCTTTTTGCAATATTTTCCCCATAATAATATTCAATATATAATTGGAATCAGTTAGGAGTTTGTTTGTTTGTTTGTTTGTTTGTTTGTTTGTTTGTTTTAAATAACACTTCTTTATAAAAATTAATAAATAAGCAGATAAACAGTTTCCACCGAAGGTACTTCTCTGAAAAAAAATATAAATCTGATTTTATTTTTCTCATTTCTCTTTGAAACAAAATAAAATACCACCACCATCAAAACACTTAAAATATAAAAATATTTTCATTTTTGAGTTTTCCTACAGAAAATATGAGAAAACAAAAACTGTGGAATTTTCAGGACAAAGTAAAGCTTCATTTTTATGCACAACCATCAGCCAGGTGCCTTAGGAGACAGAAAATCCTGCAGAGTACCAGGTTCCCTACAAATCTACTACCGTAAGATACAAAATCTATGTTTGTGTTTAGGTCCCATGGTCTCTTGCAGAGGACAGGCTATGATACTAGCAGAAAATCAGACGATGTGAGGTAATCAACCCAGCAGAGTTTAAACAGTAACATTTTCAGTTACAACGCGTGGCTGGTGAGACACATGGAAAAGCTGTGGCGATTTAAACATTTTTTGTTGTTCAAAACGTGCAACAGAAGGCACAATCAGAGAATCTTCTGTATTTTCTTCAAAGGCACATCAGAGCTTCTCTCTCTCTCCCTTTTTTTTTTTTTAAACTGCCTTCAGCCTGCACCGTACAGCGCTGCATCCACAGATATGCACAAGTGTGCAAACGGGAGAAGAGTGGCAAATCAAGCACAGCCTGCTAGTTATGCATCAAAATCAGATGAAATGAGACATTCTCACAAGTTGATATCATGCTTTCCTATCATCCCAAGCTATCCTATAGGGCTGTTTCCATTCTAGTTATGCTCCTAACTTTAGTCCTATTCATAGGCAAGAAATTCTTTAACATATGTTCATTGATGCTTTCAGTTTGATGCAGCGAGCCTGAGAAATAATATAGGCAAAGATTCAAACAAACACAACTCAGCAGCTACTCGTACAACCAGGCTGGGGGAAACACAGTCAAATGTGGTCAAGTCTGCTGGATCTCCAGGGTCTTGTAATATTCTCTGTATGTCTATAAGAAAGAAGCAATTTCTCCATCAATATTTTGGGTGTGCTTATGTTGCCATCCCCAAAGACTTACTACCACAGACACCGAGTACTGGGCCAGCCCTGACAACTCGCATGGTACTACTATGTAATACATAGCTTCAGTCAAGCTAGGCTAATCAAAAAAGAGCAATTCAAATGCAGTACATTCAAATGAACTCTGCCGAGAAAGAATGAGCCAAGTGACCTTTTTGATAACAGTTGCGGGTGAGTCATTAAGCAACTGCAATGCTTAGGAGGAACGTTGCTCAATAATGCCTCTTCCTTTCTGCTGATTAGACTATTGGTTAACAATACTCCACTAATATTTCGGTATGTTTTGACTAATGAATCACTGACTGCTTTTGTTAAAGTTTGGATGGATCAATAGTTTTCAGGCCAGAAGTGATGTGTGTGAACCTCACCTGTGTTATGACGTTACTTCTGTTAGTCAGTATTGTCAGTAAGTGGCTGGTCACTTAAGTCCCACAGTATTGATTCTAGTCCATGACAGACACAGTTGAAATAACGGAATACAGGGAAACAATCCTCTTTTTAGGAATACTTACATGTGTTAAAATATATGTAACTTTTGAAATCAGTAAGGATCTGCACAAATAATGTTTACATTTTTCACATATCACATCTTTTTCCAGTCTCAGAAATCATCAGCAATCACAAGTTAACATACATTTACCTGTGAATGTTTATGAAAATTTACTATTTGACCACTCTATTTCTGGTTAACCCCAAAACACAGAAGAGACCCACTGCATACTGCAGACAGGCCTGTACTCCAATTTTAACTTTTACAGATGTTCAGTAAGTTTATTTTCTTAATAAAATACCACTGTTTAAATGTCTGGAAAAAGAAGAGAATACTTGCTAAAGAAATTTCTATTAAATACTTATTAGTCTGTTCACTCGACCCACTTCCCCTTATTACCATTTTATTCACTTTCACCCCTTTTTGATTTAGTTTTTATATTCTCAGATGAGAACATCATATTTTAGTTTCTACTGTCCTCAGCATGGCCAATGTCGTATAAAGACAATCAAACAGCAAATGAGAAAAAATAATACAACATAACTACCTCTACCTGTGGAGAAACTGAAATATTAAGTAACTTACTCCTGAACAAAATAGAAAGTTTTATTTTCTGTTTCTTCACAATACCTTAAGCCTCAACTGTCCAAATGAACCAAGCTGTCAGCCTAGTCTTTAGCTCTCACAAATACAGTTTTCTAAATAAAGTAAAACACAAGATAATACATTTTGTTCTTCTGAAGAACAAAAACAACAGGTTTGTAATTTTCAGCACAACAATAATAATGCCATCAATAATAATGCCACCATATTTTTAATATCTTCCTTCTGTGAGCATTTTTTTTTTTTTTTTTTACTACCTATTCAAATCTAGTTTCTTGGTAATTCAGATTGAATTTTGGCTCTAGGGTTCCTATTTCTCATCAGCCAGCCAAGCTTGCCATGCAAGAGGAATTGAGGGGTGTGTTTAGTGGAAGCACATGCCATATTGTCATACACATAAATCACACAGGCCAGCCTCTTATTCAGTCACTGAAAGGACTGTCGGGTTCACTTGCAGCAGTCAGTAGGTTCATTTGCTAGGTAGCAGGCAGTGATCTTTAGCGTGTGCCTATTCCAAGGCTACTATTACGCAAAGAACACAATTTTTCAGCAGTAGTGGATGAAAGAGTATCTTCTTCTCTTATGAAAGCACACCCAGATCAGCCAGAGGAATACTGTAGCTCTCCTGAAACAGTGTCTTTGCCTGCTAATATAGCAGGAATTTGTTAGATATATGATGTGCAGATATCAGCGTATGTCTATGCACTGGTCATTCAAGGCTACCAGCTCTACAGGTAACATGACCTTTGTCAACTTGAAGGTCTGGCGCTCTGAAGCTGGATCCCCCCATTTGCTATTGGCAAACGTCACCTTGATTGCAGATTTTAGTTCAGTCCAAACCAAACTCTAGCTGTCTTGTCAGTTTGAATGGCCTCAAAGTCTATGTCTGTCTTAGTGAATAAAACAGCATTGGGGAACGTTGTCAAACACTAATTATTTGCGCTGTTAGAGCAGAATCTGGCCAGACCAGACAGCCCTTTTCTAAATGATTCCTGGGCATGGGCAGGTGCAATTCCCCATGGGCAGCCTGGATGTGGCTGCCTGATCTGGTGGCAGCTGAGGACTGGGATACAGAATCTCCTCTACCAGACAACCCGTGCCAGACAACAGTCACAGATGTGACTTACCAAGACAGACTTGGCCAAAATGGCTAAAAAAACTGCCAGATCCCAGAAAACTGGGATCTCCTTACTGTGTTCTCCATATGCTGTGGGTAGTCGTGTCTTACAGGTAGGGAGCAGTAGCAAAGGACTACTACATCACCTCTAACATCCTTGAGTAGTGAGTATGTATTCATGGGTCTCACAACATGGTTCTGATCCTCCTCAAAATGCCCTTAAGGAATTCTCACCATCTCCGTCAGAGAATTCAAAAGCCTAACAGGACATCTACCTTCCTGAGCCATAATACTGAGGAACCACAGCACTTGAGCTTTAGGCTTGTTGGACTTTCTAGCAATACTTATTTTGTACCCTGTAGAATAGCTTCATCTTTCAAAAGGAACACAGATGTGTGTTGATTAATTTAATCAAAGCATCAAGAACTGCTAACTTTAGTTCAGATCATCAGTTCTGCAGAAATAGTAAAGACTCTGCTTCAAAGTCCTATGAGATCCCGGTGGCAGAACACAGTCTGGGCTAGCATAAATTTGGGTGAGCTGGAAAACAGGTGTCAAATTCCTATTAGTAATAAAATTGGAAGAAATAACCCAAAGGAGTTAGAAGTCCGAGGGGAGAATTTCAGCAGTCCTATTACAAGCTGAACTTACACTAAAATGGGTGATCTTTTCAGGGACAAAAGGAAAAAAAAAGATGAGTTAGACCCTTTATGCCATTGAATCATAGTTCTCCTCATCTATTAAATTGTGTCATCTTTTAAAGTTATACAAACAAACAAACAAGTCATCCCAAACTTCTCACTTCTGGTGCCTTTGCAGCCTTCCAACTCAAAAAGGTAAAACAGATTTTCTTAAAGTTTTATGAGGAAAATGTAATCCTATATTGAACAGTGTGAACACCAAATTTCATCCCAGACTTAATTTTTATAGCCCATTTATAAATCTTTGAAATATAGGTTTGTAATGGAAATACTGACAGACCCTTAGCAATAGTGCTGCTATAATAAGATTTGTCATTTATGATTAATTGAGGACAGTCTTAAAGCATCTTTTCTAAAAGCATCTTCTTTCCATCTGCTTTATTTCCCATAGAGCTATAAGTTCCCCAATTTTGTCAAGTGCCAGAGACATTCTGCTTATTTACCCTTAATGATAATTCAAGCTTCTGACATGTAATAATTTCCTGTGTGTCACTTCAATCAAACTGATTTCATTGAAAACCTACAAAAGCAGGGTCTAGGAATCTGCAGTGTTTTTAATAACATATTTGAAATTGCTATATTGTTTTTAAATCTGTAAAATACAAATGGATTTGAAATAGATGTGTGCCTAACTACATGATTGAACTAAGACACAAAACAAAAAAGATTGGTTAGCTGAAGACTATTTAAAAAAAAATGTTTCATTCTAAATGTTTCACTTAGTGTATTAATAGCACCTTGTGAATGCAGTTCGTTTACTCTAGTGTAATTGACTTTGCTTGTTAATCTGTTTCCAAAAGGTGTTTAGAGATACAGCTGTACAAGCAAATGGAATCTTATAAAAATGAATATTGATGAAGATCCAGACTTCCTTATTCCCAAAGGAATGTTAAAATTTTACTCTAAATCTTTAAAAAGGTTTTTTATCTTGCTTCTTGCGTATATTAGTGATGGGGGCTGCTTATTAATCAATGTTTAACAATGTAATTACAGCTGGTTTTAGTCTTACCAGATAACACAGATTAATAAATGACCTGCAACTAGTGAAGTGTGTAGAAAGGGTAATGAATTCCTTCCATCAGCACATTAATTTATTAGTAATAAACAAAGAGTATGATGAATTAGAAGAATTTGTAGAGTTTCTGAATATTGCAACGAAATTTCCAGATGAAAGCATTTAATCATGCAGTTTTCACTCATTTGTTTCACTTTGTGTGCTATACTGTGCTGGGATTTGCTTTTCTGAGCTGCATTAAGCAGTCCATTGAAAGCTAGGTTTCCAGAGTTTTATATCAGTTTACACTGATTCAGCTCATACTATTTGTTACACACCAATTTTACCTGTCACTGAAGGTGGTGTAAGTTTGATGTGAACTAATTAAATTCTTTCCATATAGCAAAACAACTTAATGCAGCTGAGCAAAGCACTACTGAATTAGCCCTGTCTCCACACTGGCCATAACTGTGTGGAATTCCTTTGGAGAACGATATGCAGTTGCAGGTAGAAAGAAGCAGTTATAGAAGCAGCCTGATTAATGTGACCTAACTGTCAGTTAAGTGGGGTTATCACACATATCTGTGTGCTAGAGAGACATAACAGTTAAAATCATAAGCAAATGTCATTTTAAAATAAACTTGTTATTTTAGCCTCCTTATGAACTTTCCTGGCTTACCATCATTTGGATACAGACAGACACCTTTTGAAATCAAAGTTACACCTTTCTGAGAATTGGATAATTCTCTACGAATAGCAAAACTGAAGGTGAGAAAAGAAGGTAAGGCATGGATAATACACCATCCTCAATGGCATCATCAGAAACTACACCAAACTAACAAAAGTGTTAGGTGACTATCACGGTATCCACAGTGATAACCTGGTACATCCCTCTGCACAGCACAGCAACCTCCCCTTTTTGTGGTTTTACTCCTGTTACTCCCCTTCCCTGAGCTGTCCCTCTCCTCAGTTCATCAGGGAGGAGGTGGAGGCAAGCTGTACTCTTCATCTTCCCTCACTCCTCTCGTTTTTCCAGCAGAGTCTGAAACAGAGCCAGAACAGTGTGCAAGCGGAGTCACGTAGACCTGCTGTGCCCTTAGGTGAGAGAGAGTACTTCACGGGGACAAGCGGTACTATATCTCAATGAGGATGTGCAGAAGAAGGCAGTTCTAACATCTGCAATCCGACTGTAGGTTATTGTCTCAACTGCATGGCAGATTTCCCCAGGAACAAGTCTCAGCCTCCTAGCAAAAGCCGACTGGTGGGAAGCTAATGGGAGAAGAGGTGAAGAGAGAGCTCTCCATTCCCACAAAAACCTGCAGAATTCTTGTTAAAAAAAAAAATCTAATATTATCCAGATACTTGATATTGTAGGGTTTTTTTTATATCTATATAAACACATGCCCTGGTTTCGGCTGGGATAGAATTAATTTCCTTCCTAGTAGCTGGTACAGTGCTGTGTTTTGGATTTAGGATGAGAATAATGTTGATAACACACCCATGTTTTAGTTGTTGCTAGGTAGTGCTTACACTAGCCAAGGACTTCTCAGCTTCCCGTGCTCTACCGACTGAGAAGGCTGGAGATGCACAAGAAGCTGGGGGGGGGCACAGCCAGTACAGCTGACCCAAACTGGCCAAAGGGATATTCCATATCATGTGACATCATGCTCAGTATATAAACTGGGGGAAAGCTGGCTGGGGAGGACACTGCTCAGGGACTGGCTGGGCATTGGTCGGCGGGTGGTGAGCAATTGCATCATGCATCACTTGCTCTGTATATTCTTTTATTATTATTGTTATTATTATTACTATTTTATTTTGTTTCAATTATTAAACTGTTCTTATCTCAACCCACAAGTTTTCTCACTTTTACTGTTCCGATTCTCTCCCCCATCCCACCAGGGCAGGGGAGAGTGAGCGAGCGGCTGTGTGGTGCTCAGTTGCCGGCTGAGGTGAAACCACAACAACACAGTTTGAAAGATTTAAATAGTATAACTTGTCATAAGATAGAAATCTTAACAGGTGCATAAAGACATTAACTCCATCGGCTCACATCAGGTAAGGCTCAGGCTCACAGCACGTAGTAATCAGAAGCATGTGCAGAGGACTACTAGAAGAGCTCACAATCTACCGTGCTTTGACCAACATCCAGCCCTGTTACCTACGTGCATCTAAATCCCACGCTGACTTCTATGAGAACTGCATAGATGGGAGAAATGCAGCAGTGACTCTCAAAGTGACACAGTGACAGGAGCGTATCCAGGGGGAATCTGAGGGCATGTCTAAAGGGAATTTGCAAGCAGAAATCACTGGGACTGTACAAGCTATGCCTAAAAATATGCATAGATTTCAGTAGGTTAGAATATTCTGTAACGAATTATGTAACTGGCATGAATTCTTGCCAAAAAACCCCAACTAGAATAATGTTGTTGCAATTACGTCAATTCACAAGAGATAAGGGACTTGCCCTCTGTACACAGTATTGCGTGCATGAAACTGTATTATCTCTACATTCCATTTATCTACTACTATTGAATTTATAAGGAAATTATATATGTAGACATATACATATGCATCTTTGACAAATAAATGTACTGAAAAGTCTTAGTCTGAACAGACACAGTACAGTACTTGTTTTGAAAGAAAAGTATCTTAAATTAATCTAGTAAATCCGAATTCAGATGAAGCTCTTGCCATCTGACAGCAGTTACTCACAGGTACGGTAGAGGCAGCGCAGACTTAAAGCTATGTACTGATTTCAGCTGTAAGGAATGTGACAAACTATGTTATTTTGCTGAGCCTGATTAAGCACCTAAATTCTAGCTTAATTATGCTACAGCTGGTTATATGCAAGGCACATTGTATGGCAGGACAAAGGGACTGGAATAGCATTAAAGCCCTACAATCACTGTTTCTGTCTGAGAGAGGAAAGCTTTTGCACAGGCATGCTAGAAGACAGCCTTCAATGCACCACCTTGCAAATCATAGGAAGGGGCAAAGCTAGGGGCAAGCTGGGGGAAGGAAGAGTGGGTTGGGACAGGGCTGCAGAAGGCTGAGACTGAAATTGGTCCTGCAGTGCACCAGGCAGCCTTAGGAGCGTGTCATAATTTTACAGGCCCCCAGAGCACTTTTGGATACACTGAGGACATTTTCAGCTTACCAAATCAGAAGGACACGAAAGTGACTTAACGTTCTCTCAGCCTGCCATGCCCCTTGCCTATAAATTGTAAGAGGCTGACTATGGTTTTGTTGGGTTTTTTTGTGTAGCAACATTCATTGAGAACTCTGTGCCCATTCCGGGGAAAAACAAACTCCCACCACCCATATGGGATGATTAGGAAGATATATGGTAACATTGAAGAAGGAAAAAGTAGCGTAGAGGTTTTCTCCTAGAATTCAGGAAGATGATTTCTGCTGAAATGTCCTTGGCAGATGCCCTGATGTGGAAGACTACCTTTTCTTCTTTTTCTTAACACTGGAAGTTCAATTAGGTAAGTTGATTTCTTAATGTGGTGCTTACTACTGTAATAGAGCAATTATAGAAATTTGCCTGGTAGTTTGTGTACTAATAAAATATGTGAAAAAATACAAAATCATATTACCTCACAGTCAGCATATATCTGAATTTTTTGTTTTTAAGGTTCAGTCTGCCAGCTATACTAATTCATTTCCTTTCATGTAATGTTATTTGAATATTTGGTTATATTTGAAAATGGGATAAAGAACAAAATTAAAAAGCAAAGGGAAATAGAAGATGTTGTTAATTCATGTATTACAGTTGCCTTTTATTTTAATGTTTTGGATTGTATTATGCAAAAGGGAAAAAATAAAATTTCAAATAAAATGATACAAGATAGTCTGTTGAGTGTCCCCAAAGATGACTGTTAAGACCTAAATAATTACAGAGTACGAGGTAGACATCTGTCAAGAATTACAGTCTGGCTATGAGATGGAAAACAAAGTGCATTAACAAATAAATGGTTGATTTCATCATAAAAACAAGCAAATTACAGGACGCTCCAAGATACGTACTATGAGTAGTACAGTTTAGTATATTTATTACCTATTGTAGAAGTCATAGACAGTGATGTGGCAAAAGACTATTCAGGTTAGCCAGGATTAAGAAAGGTTATGCAGTGGGTTAGAAACCCTACCTCTAAGCAAGTGGGCAACGCAATGACAGACGAATTACTGTAGACAGCTGCAATGTTATTCACTAGAAGAAGGAAAAAAAAAAAGAACTATTCAGTCACATTGATGGGTTTTAAATTTATTGCAACCACTTAAGAGAAAGACCTAGACATCACTGGCAACACTACAGCTCAGTGACAACTGCTTATTGTGCCATCATTGGGGAAAAAAAAAACAAAAACCAAAAACAAAACAAAAAACCCCAACCTCAAACAAACAAAACAAACTAAAAAACCCTACACCAACAAAAAAATTTGAAAAAAATCAATTATTTTCTTGAAAAAAATTGATGTTCAGAAAAGCACCCCCCACCACAACAGTTAACTCTGCTTACTGCTTACAGTTCAAATCACCTCCTCAAGAAAAACATGTACAAAAGGACAAATAAAGGATTTCTTGAAATGAAGTGTTTTCCATCTGAAGGAGCTTTAAAGATACTTAGTGTTTACCTAAGAGTGTCACTCTCATTCAGCTTGAGTAGCACCTAACTCTCACCTAGATCAATGCAACTGCTTACAAGAGGAAAACATTATCTGAATAGAGGCTTTAGACAGGAGACAACTAAGAAATTACTTGGTAAATGTACGTGAAATAATAATTAAAAGAAAAGAACCCACTCAGTGGTGACTGGGGTGAAATTATCCAGTTTGTGGTGCACATTATCGTGGGGACAGAGACAGCTAACCTGGTTGCATGAGGGACAGGAGGGATCCAGAGGCAGTGTTGCAATACTGTGGTTTATTTCTCAGTCTGCATTTACTGATCCAGGCAGGTGTTAGCTTGCCCTTTAGGGTCAAATATAGCAAAACCTTTTTTCTTCATTATACAGTCATGTAGCTTAATTTTACAGAGACTTTGCATCATCCCTGCATTAGTATTACAAGATTATTACTCTAGGTAAACCAGAGTTGACTATATAAAGACAGTTTGTTAGGTACTTCTATTAACCTTTGTCACACTACAGTAAATACTAAAGAAATCATATCCTGAAACTACAGTTGGCAAATTCAAGCCAAAAGTAAATGTGTTCTGAATAAAGCATTACTTACCCATGAAAGGAGATAAAATAAAGTACGTAAGGTCTTGTGATTTAACATATCTGCTAAGCATCAACTATCGCAGGATAAACCAAACTTTCACAAATTGGTATGTGTATTACTTGTCAGAAATCTGGTTTACCTGCAGTGGATAATGAGAGACATCAGTTTTGGGGGGAGGTACATCTGCAGACCAGGATAGAAGTGGCAGTATGTGTGCATGGAAACTTGACAGAGTATGAGAATATGTGAAAGATGGCAAAGAGGGAACTCTGCGGAGGGTTGTACTCCTGAGGGATGGAATTCTTAAATTATTCTACTTCAAGGAACACCTTCTCCCATACACTTTGGCAGCTTTCCTGTCAGTAGTGATGGTCCACGTCACTACACTTCCTGGATCTAGAAGTGACAGCACTGGAACTCCTGCCATTGCAATCTGTAGTTTATCTTTCAGAACTAAATAAAGGTTATTGCATCTGTTCTCTTATCCTTCCCCCTCCTACCTCCTAACACAGAAGGGAGATTAGGAGGAGAGATTTTTTAATTATTTTTTTTCCCCTTCCGTGCTCTTTCACAGAACCATAAGGAAATTGAGAGATTGAGACTGACTGTAAGAGGAGGTAATATATAGAAACAGGAAATCTACTGGGTCTGATTTTTCACCTCAGCTGGGCAGAAGGAAGAATCTAGGACTGTCGCAGATGGAAGTGATCAGATGTCACTTGTACTGAGGAAGAACAGGAAGATACTAACCTCACTGGAGCATATTGCTAGATTTTATCTACTACTTACAACTAATTAACTAAAATAAGAATTAACTACCCTTACGATCAGGCTCTCCCGTGCACAATTTTTAGTATGACAAACATCCTAGGAAAATTGAAACTTCGAATCTTACAGAGTATTGAAGTCAACAATGTGCTTATGTGTGCGGTTACTTCTTGTTGCACCTGGGCATAAAGGCATTCCTTTAATTCATAGGTGAGCAATGGAAATTATCTCATTTCAGAAAATGTCCAGATGCTATTGCAGGATGATGGCACTGGCTTGCCCGGATCAGGCTTCCCAGAGGAAGGTCCACAGCACAATGAGATATACTAACAGACTCTGAAGAGTGATCAACACAGAGACATATTCTCCAAAGGCTCTTGTTCCTCAGTAAAACAGTTTTCAAATTCAAATTTATCAGTGGAAGCAGTCTTACTGGGCCCAGATGCAGCATATTTTTGGACCCCATACAACTCTTTGCTACTGTTCCTCAGGAAAGGCAGAGGCATTTCATGTTCAAATATGTATTTAACGTGAATTTAATTTGTGTTGTTCTATAGAATGTATTTCATTTCCATTAAATGGCAAGATGATACACCATCTTATCTCTGTTTCTGGACAGTATTTTCCAAGTGTATTGAAAACTCACAGATTTGAAAAACAGAATCTAAGTTATCTATTCAGCACAGTGTATAACTTTAAATCCGCCAAGAGAAAATTTGACAGTGAATTGTTATTACCATTCTGATGCATGTGGAGACTTTAAAGCGTGAAGCTTTATAGCACTATTTTTTGATTTGTGCTAACTAAAATAGTTTAAGAGAAAAAAAAAAACAAAGAACTGAAATTTCAACTATAGAAAGGACTTTTTATATGAGCATGCTTTTCAAACAATCCAGTCCCAATTCTCTACAATTTCTTTATGAACCAGTAATATTTATTTAATGCATTGCCTTCTTTATTATAATAGAGCTACTCTGACTCATAAATCCACCAGAAGATCTGAAATTGACACCGTATGGAAAATTCATCTCTGGTCCAGATTTGGAATGTAAGTAAGTGCCATTACATCTGGAAGACTAAATGCAAAGTCTCATATAATGATCTATTATACACTTATTACTTAAAAGTCAAATGTCATGAACCCACTGCATTTTTATATTAAAAATTCTAAAAAAAAATCAACAAAAATTGTACAGAAATGTGTATTGCATATTTCATAGAGAATTCTGGGCACAGATAAAGGATTGCTTAGGGATTGCTTAGATTATGACCACAAATGACCAAATTCAGGGTTTAAAAAACCTTCTTCTATTACCTAAGCCTGATTTCTACTTTTACTATTGTAAACCACATTTCAAATGTTTTTGGTCAAAACCAATTTTAAGGATCGTTCTTGTGTGGGCAGAACCAAGACTCAATATCATTTTCATAAACTATGTCTGAGGCTAACCTTCAACACCTTTTTGAAGCTATTGAAATTTTGCTTCAGCCCTGAACAGAGTAGCCAAGAAAGAATGTTTGAATCCTGCAAAAAGGGAATTTGTGAAAACAGAATTTATAACTACTTTCAAATCATGCTTATTTCCTTATGTATGCTTGTATAGCCTTAGAATCCATCCCATATTTCTTGTATCACAATTTCAGATTGAGTTATGTGGTGGAGATAGAGTTAGCCAATTTTAAGGAGAAAATTCTTTAAATATTTCTCCAAAGTCTGCTTAGACCATTGCAATTCAATATAGGGAAGCTCGGCTAGTATCAGGCTAGTATCAGTATAGGGAAGCTAGGTAATACCAAGAAAGCCATTCTAACTACGCACAAGTTTAAATAAAAAGCAGAATCTGGCCTACAGATTTCGAGTAAGAAAAAAGGACAAAACAGAATAAAGCAAAAAAGCAACATTAGTATCTTTGATTACATTGTTCTTTTCAAGACCATCATTGTTCTTGATGGTCTCTGAATTGTAACACATTGAGTTGAATGAAGTTCCCCTTGCTTTTTTTTTCTTCTTCTCTCGGAGATTTTGATACCAAATCTGAGGGCTGTGGTCCATTTAGCTTGAGTATTTTGGTTCAGTTGTAATATTCCTCTTTTCTGTTTTTGTTCGCAGAAGATCCAATGCTCAGCTGGATGAGATGCAATACAGGCTGTGCATCCTACAGAATACAATGAAGTGTTAGAAAACACTATAAAGAAGCAGATGAAAAGGAAAAAATCAAATTCACTAAAAAGGATTCAAATTCTGAATCAATTTCACAAAGATTTAATGTGCAAGAAGCACAATTAAAAAAAACCACAGTGTAATATACCCTCTCAATGTATATGGATTGTTTTGGTGTAACTGTGAAAACATCCATAACTGGTTCAAGGAAGCAGTACATATAATATGTCATCTTTAGCTCAATTTACGATTATCAGGAAGACAGGGCATTTAAAATGAGTTGATCAGGAAGAGAAATATACTTTTTTTTTTTTAATCTCTTATGTAATTTTTTTATACACTCAGTCATGTGCACATATATCCTTTGTGTGGTTAATATATTTACATAATTTTAAGTATCCTTATATGTGTACAGACCCTATACAGATATTATACTCATACAATATTAGATTGTACAATATACTACAGTATAGCCTGTATAAATGCAGGTGACAACGAAAATAAGTGTCTGGCCTGATACTATATGCAGGACATGGATATATCTCATTACCATTTGAGCCTTTCTCCTGTCAATTTGTTCATTTAGTAAGTTCCTGCATTTTTATGAACATAGTCATTCAAAGTCTCAATACAAATAATTTTTAAAAAAAAATACATTCTGTGGGTTGAAAATTGTCTTTTTGAGTTAATGATGTTGTAGTGAAATTCCTGCACTTTATGCTAGGAAATTGTAGAGGACTAACTAGGTTAAGGGCTTCCTACATCTGCTTTAATCACTGTTACAACATATGCCACATGAAAACTAACTTTACCTATGAAAACTTGCAAGGAAGTTACAAAATACCTGCATGTAAGTATTTAAAACAAAACAGTCTTTTTAAAGGAAGATAAGCAAACTCACTGTTCGGTACAGCTCCTCTTTCTGAGTACGCATGTTACGAGGATGGGAATGACAGATGAGAGAAGACGAGAGAATCAAGAGCGCGTACTTTGCCTACACTCATCATGGTATCCAGAGTATCAAAAGAACATTCTGAATGAAACGCAAGAAGTGTCGTATTCTAAGCCATGGGTATTAATTATTCAGCAAGGGAAAGGAATACAGTGCATTTTTGAGGCTACCTCCACACCATTCTCAGAAATAACGAGGAGACCGCAGGGAAAGTGCTCAAAGCCTGGAGTATGGTGGCTGTTTATCCGACAATGTGCATTTTTGAGGCTACCTCCACACCATTCTCAGAAATAACGAGGAGACCGCAGGGAAAGTGCTCAAAGCCTGGAGTATGGTGGCTGTTTATCCGACAATGTTGAGCATATTACTATTATTATTATTATTATTAATAATAATAATTTTTAATTCTAATTTTGCTTTATGTACCTAAGGATTCCATATACA
>NW_008824373.1:1795906-1797404 GCF_000699105.1 Pygoscelis adeliae | reverse complement strand
AGAAGAAGACGAAGACGAAGAAGAGGAAGAAAGGCAGCCAGGAGGGAGGGAGCGAGCGCCGAGCCAGAGACTAGCAGAGCAAATTCTCCACCGTCCTCTAGCACCCACCAAGCGGCGGCAGCGGCAGTGTCTAGAAATATATAGCTAGAAATATAAAATCACCCCGCTCCTGCACCATGGTTTTCCAAAGTAGGCTCCCTTCTTGGATTATTTTGTGCTCCGTCTGGCTGTTCCGGTTTGCACACACGGGGGAGGCACAGGCTGCAAAAGAAGGTAAGGTGATGCGGAAAACAAAAGTTTGGGCTTATTTATTGCTTTTGTACACGAAGTCTGTGTGGTGGCTTAGCGGAGGACCTGCCTGCCACTGTGAGCTGCTTGTCAGCCCCCCCTTAAAAACAAAAACAAAAACAAAAAAACCCAACCCAGACATTTTTTTAGTTGAGGTGGGAGGGAGGAAAAAGCAAGGCATTCACTGGGGGTGTGCGTGTGTATGTGTGAGAGAGCAGGACAACTGCCTTTGCTCTCAGGAATGAGGTTTGCGAGGCATTTGCACGTGATGAAAAGGCATGGGGCTGGGGAGACAGCCCCCGGCCTGGGGATCCGTGCAGGGGAGCCTCACTCTCCTGTGGCTGCCTTAAGCCTCCCGACGAGGTACGGGGAGGGCGGGTTACCTCGCTGCTCCCCGGGAGGGGGCTGCAGGGGCTGGGGGCCGAGTTTCAGGGCTCGGGACGTTTCGGGGGAGGCACGGCACGGCGTGGGGCTGAGGCTGCGGGGCAGCTCCGCGCCACTGCCCGTCGGGGGCCTGCAGCGCTCCGGCCCCGCGGGGCTGTGCGCAGACCGTGGGAAGGAGCATCGGGGTGCAGTTTTGCACCTCCCGGCCATGTAGGCTGGGCATGCATTTAGAGGCATGCATACATACAGCCTGGCGTCGTGTCTCTGCAACGTGTGTGCTCTCCCCCGGCATCGCTGGAGAGAGGGAGAGGTTTAGGGATGGATGTTTTACACCATCTGCGTATCACAACGGGGCTTCCCGATTCCCATCAATCCAACATTGGTATCTGTGTAAGGCGAACCCCGGACATTTGTTTCCCCCGCTCACAGAGAGAAAACAGGCAGTTTTATATCAGAGACTGATGGAGGTGTATAAAATCAATTCGAAAGTCCATCTGGGGATCTCTTTTCTCAAGCTGAGAAAATCCGAAATGATTTAAAGGAGCGCCCTGCTCGCGTTTGACAGCCAAAGGCGAAGGTCCGTCTCCATCTTCGAGGGTGGGGGACGACGGGGAGGGGGGGAGTCAGGGGCTTTTTCGATGTCTCTGCATATGTATGCCTTTGGGGGGGTTCCCCCCTCAGCTGGATACGTCAACATTTTTCATCAAACCGTTGGCATGCAGTAAAATACCATTTCGAGCCTGTAACTGGAGCTTAAAAAAATCCCTCAGTTAAAATGTCCTCTGCCCTTAAGAGAAGGCGGCGATGGCGAGGTTAGAGAGGGAAA
>NW_008824373.1:1787492-1794618 GCF_000699105.1 Pygoscelis adeliae | reverse complement strand
CCCAGCGCTGCGCAAGGAGCCCTGACGGCCACAGGGCTGCCCGGGCCGGGAGCAGCGCACCAGCCGCTGGCCTGGGCAGCTCTTCCCGGTAACTTTCGGTGCCACACGGAAACTCCGCGTTTTCTTTGCAAGGGGTGTTTGCAGAGCAGGGTTTTATGCATGTATGTATTTTGTTTGCTTGTTGTCTTTTCTTTCTGGGATGTGCCCACCCGTTGCTACGTGATGGAGAATTGCTGCCAAATAAAAAGCATGATGAATTGCAGCCGTGGGACGTTGTGCTGGTGCTGAAATGGTTAAATTTTTCGTGGACCATTAAATTTTTCCAGGACCGTTATAAATGTTCTTGTTTAACAAACCACCACGTACACCACCTGCTTTTCAAAAGAAAATGTTACAAAGTAAAGCCCCTTGAATCCAAGCTTAATGAAATAAGCGGATAATCTTTCTAGAGAGAGACTATCAAACTTCCTTAATGAGTAGTTCCACTTTATTACTGAAATATAGGCCTGGAAGCTACCGTTTTGTGTTCAGCTAACATTCCAGATATTACTGTATGAACCTTTAAATAACTTTTTCAGTCATCTCATTTTATCTTTCTAGTAATTCCCTGAAATTTTGTGTTAAATTCTACTAGGAGAAAGGGCCGAAGCCAGAATTGTAACCGTTTCCAAAGACCTGACAAAAGTTGCTTCAAGTTACAGCCTTAAATCATGCATTGAAATATCAGTACTTAAATGCTGTGTATAAAGTTATAAATAGCTTTATAGCTAAAAATATGCTGAATAGATTTAAATTAGAAATGTTACTTTTTATTTAATCAAATAGAAGTATGAGGTTAAATGTGCAGCTTTAAAGAAAGAATCTTCAAAGTGTACCAAACCTAGATATATGGTTGATCACTTTACAGCTTTGGCTGTTTGAAAGAAGGTATTACAGCAACTTATTTCACTTTTTTTTTTTTTTTTTGACATCATAGACTAACATATGTACCATTTGAAAGTCTTACAGAAACTTATAGTAATATGCTAAGAAAGAAGCTTATAGCTATAATTGAAATATAAGCCATATATAGAAATGTATGTTTGGAGGTAACGGAACATCAGTAATATAACCTCCAAGACGTACTGTAAAATATGTAAGAGTTGGTTTATTAGGCTGTGATTAACCACTTTTGGAGACGGGGTTACAATTAGCTGAAAATAATTGTGGTGCCACTAGAACTAATGTCTTTTTGTATAGAAGTGTCACTGGGGTATTATGACATGAAGATTGTGGTAAAGCCATTACCATACAGTGAATTAGTCTGATTTTGTGTGTGTAGTATTTTGTGTGTGCAGTGTGAGGTAATTGCGGAGTCTTTTATTTTCAGTATTCCTGGTTGTCATTTGTTTATAGAATTACTGCTTTATCACCTAAGGGACATATTTTTTTCCTTTCAAACCCAAAAAGACCATTGCTTTTTCAGTGCAACTCCTGGTAAGGTATAGACTACTCCTGTCTAAATCCGTTTGGAAAAGTGTTGAAACGTTGGTGTGTATTTGTTTTAAGCTCATTGTAATAACCAGCATATGGGAAATGTCCTTCTTACGACAAAGGAGATGAAGGGAGCGTGCATCTTAATGACTGATTAGTAACACTTTAGGGCACTAAGAAAAACAATACGCTTTGATTTAAGCAATGAAATTGATAAGATTAATATATATCTACTTATATGTGGATGGTACATAATCAATCATCTGTTTACACGTACATGCATAGTTGTGGTTGCAGATATTTTTTTAGTTTGAAGAAAAAATACTAATTTGTACAAAAATTGTAGTCTTTTAATCACTTTTTTCTTATTCAGACTTTCTTCTTTGGTTTTATATTCTCGCTTATTTAACAAACAGTGGAAATTATTATTTTCTTCTTTTTTAGTAATATTGCTGGACTCTAAAGCACAACAGACAGAGTTGGAATGGATTTCCTCTCCTCCCAATGGGGTAAGTACTCCAGGCAAAAATTAGGTTCCTAAAGATGAGTAGTTATTTATCAAAGCAATTGAAAGACTTGCTTTAAACTAGCTCCCCTTCATATTTCTCTCAGTAATCATACCAAGCATTTACGGCTTTTTCATTTTTAGAATGGAAAGAAGCATACCTCAGGTTACAGTGTACAAATGTACAGCTAATTAAAAGTAAGTCTCTTTAGAAACTCACCTAAATGTTCTCAGTAGCTTTATGTTTTGCAGCGTAATCCTTTGCGCTGTACCAAAAAGCTCTGTATATTTATAACACGGTATTTTAAATCACTTTTTCCTTCTTCCTTTAGAAACAGCAGATTTAATTCTGTGTGGAAACTTTCTAAAAATATGTTTTTCATTTTCTGTATAATGGGTGATCATAAATTTGTTTACGATGTTTTCTTTGTAATTGAATAGCACAGATTGAAGTGCTCTAAAATAAAAACATTTATACTGCAGATGTGTTTGAAATGACATTCCAAACTTGAAACATCCCCAAGCATTGAGGAGCTTGATATCTGGAACTAGACATGAGTTATGTGGTTAAGGCCACCTCCAGCTTGCTTACAAATTAATCTCATGGTAGTCCATGAAATGTACCATTGTAAAGTACATCATTATAAAAAATGAGAAGTTTAGAAACATTGGTGTTACTGTCTTATTTATTATACATGTAAAGTCGAGAATTGCTGCTTTCAGTCTGAATTAAAAGTGGTATAAAACCCCTCTTCCTCAAGCCTTGAAGAAGAACATTTTCAGAAAGATATAATGGGTATATTGTCCTAACATAGCTCAGTCCTACCTTAACTCAGTCTGACAAATCATAAATTATATGGACAGTTCTTACTTATGGAAGTGGTCTTGCTGAATCCATTGCGACTCCTTGCAAGAACAAGGACTTGGGGGATCAGGCCCTTAATCTTCAGCACATTAAGAAATCTGGAGCCAGAAGAGCGTGAAGTGTGAGTGGGGATATACAAGTGTAACAAATCCTTTAAATAAGAAGAATGAAAATCTGCAAGTGTCTTTCTTTAAAAGCAAGACCGTAAATCAATGCAAGCATAAACTGGAAACAAATCTAAGGACTTCAGAAAGAATGTAATGCGAGCTCAATGCGTATGATGGCTAATAACCTCGGCATTAGCGTTTTGCACTGATTGAAGCCTTTACCAGAGGTGTTTAAAAGATTAGCTTGGTGGCAATTATATTAGGCTAACCTGTAGATAATGAAAGACGTGTCAACACACGTTACACATGTCAGCATACTTAAAGATGAAAGTAGAGTCAAATTCAACAAATAGTAAAAGGTGACTTATAGAGGTAGAAGCCAATTTCAATCAGGAATTAAAAGTGAATCAAAACTAATGACCGGATTCGTATGTATGAGAATGTTCGGAAATAGTTGCCTGCATATTAACGTAAAAGCACCATTTTAATAATGTTATTCTGAAAATAAATGCTTTTCCAGTTTTAATTACTGAATTTTCTACTATGCAATAAAGACTTCATGGGAATAAACACAGAAAAACAACTTCTTGAGAGAAACTACTGCATCATCACAGTACGGAATATATCAGCCAGACACTCGTTAAATGTCTCATTCAACTGCAAATGTTACATCTAACAATGATCTCAAACATTGTTAAGATAACTAAGAAGTTAAAATACCACATATCAAAACCAATAGAACAGGACGCATTCAAATAGAATTGCATGGGTATCACCATATGTTGCAGCAGGACGAAGAAAAGTTAAATTTTCTTGCTGTAAAAGCTATCACAGAACTGATCACTTCAGAAAGACTTTAATGAAACATGACCTCAGATGGCATAGGTGAAAACATGTCCTGAAGTACTGATGTATTTTTTTTTTCCCCGCAGAGAAGCAGGTACACCTCCAATGGACTACTTGAAATAATAGCTCTGCGATTACAGAATTGAATCATAAGTCATATTTCCTTAATTTTTTAGGAAAATCATATTCCATGGCTTTGGGAAAATACAGAAAGCTAGGCTTCAGCATTTAATGCTAGGGATAACGTAAAGTAGGACTTCTTATCTGAATTTAGTGTTTTGTATTGTTTTCCTTGACTGTAGCATAAGAATCTCTCTAATACTAGCTAGCCTCATGTAGTGGGCTTTTGACTCCAAGAAGGCTCATTTGTGTTGCATTACAAAAAATGGTTTGATTTTGTTAAATGTATTTTGTTTGTTTGTTGGTTTTTTTTTTGTTTTGCTTTCTGGGTGTTTTTTTTTGGGGGGGTTGGGGATTTGTTTTGATGGAGCAATCCACATCAAAACCCGAGGAGTCAGATTCTGCTGTGCGGCGCATTAGAGTTACTTTCACTTCAAAGATAGGATACGTTGTCTAACTGGAATATCTCATTACAGAATCTGGTGTGGTGTTTTGAGGGAGGACTGCTTACGCAAGATAAAAAATAAACCAAACAAAAAACCCAAACCAACCCAAACCAAAAAAAGCCCAACACTACCTCATGTGAAATGGGGAGTATAAAAATCAGTAAAATTTTAGGCTTCATGCTTTTTTTGTCATCTTTGTGGGTTGTGGGGTTTTTTTTTTGCATTTTCTTTTTTTGTTTGTTTGTTTTGCCTTTTTTTCTTTTGTTTGTTTGTTTTTCAATGTGGCAGAGCCAAAAGCCTCAGTTCAGGGCCCCTTTTTTTCCTTTCCTTGTTAATACTAGTTCTTACAGAGGGGGACAAAAATCTTACTCATTCATATCTAATAAATCTATTATGAAGTTAGACTTTCTTCTGTTCTGAGATTAATACAGTTCCATATGCAATCAGTTCAGTTAACTCCATGAGCATTTAATAATATATTTCAATAATTTAATACCATATGCATACATAATACCATACATACCACATCTATATTAACTGTAGGTTTTTGAAATGTGCTTTGATATTTACAACTTCTGTGCATTTCAGGATCTGCAGCCGAGAAATATTTTGTGGTGATAACTTCCAGCATCAATTCAGCCACATCTGCTTTTTCTTGGAGCAGTAGACCAACATTAAAATGATCTCACTTGCTGTCAGACAGGCTTGCAAAGTACTGTATACTGCATGGATCCTAGTCTGGGAAACCAATGCCCTCCACGCTTGGTTACCGGTATAAGGAGTATCAGTGGCTGGGCCATCCTGCAGTCGTGCGGAGTACGCTAGTCCCACAAAGCGCTTAAGCACATGCTTACCATTAAGCTCATAAGTACTGTCATTGATCTTAAGCGTGAGCTTAAGTGCATTATTGACACAGGGCCAGAGGGCTAAGTGCCATACGGAGAAGTCATGGTTGCCTGTATCATCGGGTGAGGATAGCTCAAAAAAAATACCTGATTTATTGCAGCTGCGGTTTCTGCAGTGAATTAAATGTTTGTTACAAGAAATGTGAAAAAAGGTGAGAGACAGATATTGTTTTGGTTACACCTGGGCAGATCCGCCTGGTTGATTTCAGTGGAAGGTTTGCCATCGCCGGAGGTGCAAATTCCCACGCCACCAAAGGCCGTTAAAGACAACGGGGCTGTTACTAGGCTTACCGGTTTGTTACATAGTTGTTATCCTACAGAGGGAACAACAACAAAAACCAGGCTTTGAACCAGTGAACTTTCAGTCATGTGGGTTGTTCTTAATTACGTATGTAATCTCATGGTTCGTTTGAACTTCCAACTAAATGAAGTTTGCTCCTTTTCACATGGATGCAGCCACTGAACAAAATGAGGTGAGGAGCTCCTGCTTACCTTCTTCGGTTTGTAAGTAGAACAGAAGGTGGACTGAACAAACCCAAAATGTTTTCTTGCTTTCAGATTTTTAATTCTGTCCATTTTCTCTTGCCCTCTCTCTCTATGCCATTTTCATCATATAGGAGTGAAAACTGTACGACTCACAAGTTTCAGGACCCGGTCCCATGCTTTCTGTACAACTGAAAGTTTAACTGGAAGTTTTATGTACACAAGTTTTATGTACTGTAACACTAGGCAATTTCAGTTTCTAAGACTCCACTGATTTTAGGTTTCTCTGGAAGCGAAGCTGCCTCCCTCCTTTTGGTCTTTGCTTACCCAAAACTGTCATGACCTTAATCAGAACTTGGTATGTTGAACAGCCTTCTCTGAAGCTTCCCCTTTACAACTGTGCCCATGATGTGATGATGATTTTTAGAAGTTATTTATGTGTGGGAAAGATGTGGAGGGAGAAAGAGCCTGCAGCTGCGTTAATATATATTTTCTTCATTTGGGTGCTTAAGAGTTTTTTAACAATAACCTACTTTTTATGAAACCATACGGTAAAAAAGGAGGAGACTTGAGTTTTGTGAAGCCTTTTAAAATACACAATAGTTACGTCTGGTGGCATACTTGTTTTGTATTACTAACTGTTTGTTATTGTTTTAGTGGGAAGAAATTAGTGGACTGGATGAAAACTACACTCCTATACGAACATACCAGGTATGCCAGGTGATGGAATCAAACCAAAACAACTGGCTTCGGACTAACTGGATTGCAAAAAGCAATGCACAAAGGATTTTTGTAGAACTGAAATTCACTCTGAGGGATTGTAACAGTCTTCCTGGAGTTCTGGGGACTTGTAAAGAAACTTTTAACTTGTATTATTATGAAACGGACTACGACACTGGCAGGAATATCCGAGAAAACCAATACGTAAAAATAGACACTATTGCAGCAGATGAAAGTTTTACCCAGGGTGATCTCGGGGAGAGAAAAATGAAACTTAACACAGAGGTGAGAGAAATTGGACCTTTGTCCAAAAAAGGATTCTATCTTGCGTTTCAGGATGTAGGGGCCTGTATTGCTTTGGTCTCTGTCAAAGTCTACTACAAGAAGTGCTGGTCCATCATTGAGAACTTAGCTATTTTTCCTGACACAGTGACTGGCTCAGAGTTTTCCTCTTTAGTTGAAGTACGAGGAACTTGCGTCAGCAGTGCAGAGGAGGAGGCGGAGAACTCACCGAAGATGCACTGCAGCGCAGAGGGAGAATGGTTAGTGCCTATTGGAAAATGTATCTGCAAAGCGGGATACCAGCAAAAAGGAGACACGTGTGAACGTAAGTAAACACGCAACTTGTTGTAATACGTACATTATAGGTCATGTTC
>NW_008824373.1:1781981-1787471 GCF_000699105.1 Pygoscelis adeliae | reverse complement strand
TCTTTTCCCCCCCCTTCCCCCCCCCCCCAAAAGAGAAATATGTCATCAGTCTACTTTTAAAGTTTTTGGATCCTCAATCTGTAAACTTCACACTGGCTAATCCAAAGCAGCCAGCTCTTCTGGATAGGGAAATCAGCAGTTGCATACTGCATTTTAAAATTTAAACAAGAAAATTTAAAGTTGTATGAAGTATAAATGTAGATTCAGGGTTAACATTTTAAACTGGTTAAGGTAATGTTCCTTGTACCTCTTGCTCAGCAAGTCATACCTATCACAGGACATTGTATAAACAATCTGGGATATGAGTAGTTAAACAATTTGTTCTTTCACATGGTCTGTGACAGAATTATAAGGAAACTAAAACTGAGGAAGAATAAGGTGTGGTTAGTAATGGGAAGAATACACACACAATAAAAACTGAGTTAGAGGTTTGTGTCGTAAGTGCGTACAAATTCAGACAAGAGAGTATCATTTTAGATCTTTCAAACAGAATCTCAAGTTTCCAGGGTAAAGTATGTTTTCCTTTCTACAATAGCTTTTCGCATAAAACTAAACTTTTGGCTTGCCAGGGTATCATGGTGATTAGTTTAAAATACTAGCAATTCGGAGACTACTGAGTTGTACTTTCCAATTCAGACCAGTTCAGTTACCCATATTCTTAGAATAATACTTACCCTTAGCATTGCTGTCACTGGGGCTATATGTGTAAGATGCTTCTGCTTAGCATGAGAAAGGTTATTTCATTGTCTTTGCTTACAGTAAAATCAAGAGAATAGGCAGTTTGTTTGAAGACAGGTATTTTCATGTACATTTAACACAAGGTCTATCATTTTTATCATAAGGTGACACAAGTAGTTATATATTACCATATTTTTTACTGTAAGATAGGCAGAAATTTGTTGGTGAGAAATGTTGTAAGTCAAAAACTGGAAAAAATCCCCACAAATCTGTGAAGAGGAGAAACCTACAGAATCTCAACAAAGCTGGCAGCAGTCACTGATTCTGAGATGTCTGTGTGAGGACTTCAAAATCCTTTACAGAGGATTACGAGCACCCTAAAAGAAAAATAATTGTATCTCATTATCAATAATTTGTCCTCAGGAAAAAAAAAAAAAGATTGTGTTCTTGACAAATTTTTACGAAGGAAATTTGGTACAAGGTGAAGTGAGCAGAGTTGATCTGATGCCTTTGTAGCCTTGCACAAATCTTCCATTGTTCTGTTGGGAAGGGATGAGGGCTCATACGCTGTGGAGGGTGATCTCATTAGGAGTAATTGTAATATGAAAAACTGCCCCCACGAAACCATTCAGTAGACTGTGTTAAAGCTCTGTTAGAAATATTAAGCACTGTGTCTCATAGAAGCCTGTTTTGAGGTTTTCAAATGTTTTTTTGGAGCGACTGACTTTTTTCCTTTTCTTAGTTAACTTGCTCTTGATTACAGACCTAGTCATGGCTGATGTAATTAATATACTAACTTTATTTGACTTTCAATAAAAGAGAGAAAGTATCCAAAAAAGAAAGCAGTGTATGTTGGGAAGTGGGTGGGGGACAGGAGCTGAGTGAGCGTGGGGGGGACGGATAGAGAAGAAATTGGTGTTTGGTAACTGGAATTCAGGTAACCTGTTTATTAAACAGGCTTCTTAATTTCTAACCGCGCTGATGTTGACAAAAGAATTAAATGATAACTTGTACTTGAGTGTAGTAGCGTGCTCATTTGCAAGAACACTTCCCATTTTTGGCTTGCTTCCAAAGCAATCGCTAAGAGAATACGCTACTCTGGAAACAGTCCAGAGGATCATTTATGGTATTTTTCCTCTTTTCTTTCAGTGATCCTGTTAAGAGTTTCAAAACAAACTCTGGCTCCATATTGAGGCAAGTTAATGTATTTGAGAGAGAAAAGGTGGGAGGCAGGCACTCGCCGAATGCGCGCCGCTGGCAGCTCTGAGTCAGAACTATCTGGGTGACTGTGGCGCACAATAGTAATTGCTGTCTGTGATACTTGTTAGCTGTGTCTGTGCTCGAGGATGTTATTAAGTATGATCAACTATGTAGTGACCGATAATACAGCTGGCACACTGATACCACGTCTGTTTTTTGTGACAGATATTGAGAGAAACTTATCTGAACATTGACACTAATGCAACTGGCTATCTGTTACTGTCAAGCTGTGTAACAGATCAAGCAGGAGCAAGTTGGTGTGTGCTTCCTTAACCCAGAGCTTTTATAGCCCTGTCTGAGGGCTCACTTCTGCAAATACTTTGTACCTGGCATGCTGCGTGACTTCTTTGGGACTACTCATGGCAGAAAGCATTGTGCTCTGTCAGGATAGGCAGAAGTCTGTGATTCCTCTCTCACACTTGCTAAAGCTCAGCTGAATTAACTTAACACAATGGGAAGGTCTTTTAAAGATACAGAATAATACCTTATCTGGCTGCATTGTAGCAAAGGTAGGAGTAGATGGCCACATTGTAGTTCCAAATAGCTCTTCAGCCTGTAACTCAGTGGGGATTTTCATTTGTGTTAGGCTAGCTTGATTGGCTGGCTGTGATTGAAGAATGTGTTCCTTTTGCATACAGCTTCTCTCCTGTGTGTGAAATTTATTGAGTTCAGATACTAAAACAATTGAATTTTGATTTATACACAACTCTGCACTGGATGTGTTGCCAGAAGATATTTTTGTTGCATGAATGTAAGTAACTGGTAATGCTGGGAGGGATAAGGAAGAAAACATTCATGAGCGGTGAAACACATAACCTGGAAAATGAGCTCCCATGTGTTCCTTCTTCAGTACTCGATCTTTCAAGCTGAATTAATCTTTTGTCTGGACGTACACTGATGACTTCTCACTATGGGTGTACCAAGGAGTCCATGCCACCTCTGTGATCTATCGTGATAACACACATACATAAGAGAGCCAAATTCCAGAGAGATCACAGTTGTCATTTAAAGCAAAGTCTTAAAGCTGGATGAAACAAACATAAGAAAACTAAATGAGCCTCTGAAATTTGAATTGCAGATTCTTTTGCTTATGTGCAAGGACACTATCTCCCCAGTGTTGATCTTATATCTGCTGGTGTGTGGCACTAGGCTGAGGTGTGGAAGTTGTACATTTTAAAGGATTGTCTTGAAAGGTACCTAGCAAAGGTACTTGGAAATATTCAGTTCTTCCAACATCACATACTGCATCTCTCCTGGCAAAAAAAACCCCAAACAAAAACCGACCACAAAAACACAATAAAGTTCTCACTAACTGTAGTGGACTCCCAATAGGTCTAACTTTGATTTTTTTTCTTACAGTGGAGTCCAGCTGATATGTTGTGCATGTAAGGACCACACTGCTATCAGTGATTGGTATTTGAAGGAGAAAATAATTCTTTGAGAACTTCTAGTGTAATGTATTTTCCATCTGTTTCATGTTAGTTGGGGGTGGGGAGGGAAAGAATTAAATTTATTCAGTCGGAGCAGTAGAGTGATATTTCAGAAGGTAGGAAGCATCTCTTAATATGACTGAACTGAGAAATTATATAGATGATTTGGCACCAGGTCAAAAAATTCAGAATTCTAGGGAAAACCAAATGGGTGCATTTTACTGTTAAACATTTTATAATACCATATGCATGAACAGTTGTTTTATTGGCCCCAAAATGGGGAGGGGATTATAGCTATTTGTACATTTTGTCTTGGTGAGGTAAAAAGGGAGCTACAGGCTTTTCTTTCCAAAATTTGTCATGTGCTGTACACTGTGCCAGACTGCAAGCTGCATCTGTTTCTTCTTTTTTTCTTCTTGGGACAAACGTTTATCTCTCAACTTTGTGAAATATTACTTGATAACAGATCCAGAAACAATTTGCCTTATGCTTGGCATATTTGTGGTAAAGTATGCGTGGGGTTTTTTTTTTTTTTGTTTGTTTCCTTTTTTGTTTTTTAATATTACTCCACTTAGGAGCTGATATGCCACAAGTTTACTAGTAGAGGGCAAGGAATTAAGGGGGGAATGTGAATATGTTGTCACTAAAAAAATGTTACCATGCTTCTAAAAAGCCCATGTTGTACATATTGTGAATTGGGTGTAGAGTTTAGCCCAGGTATTTTGTCCCAAAAGCTGTGGGTAACCTGCAGCTTGAGTAACCTATGTTGACATTGCCGCATTTTCAACTTGAAAATGTTTTGCTTTGTGGAGAAGGGGCAAAATGGTAGAAAACTTTCTCAATGGCATTTATATCATCAAGAGTCTAAATGTTTCCTTTTTTGAAGAAGAGTTACCTTTCTTCTATTTGCCTCCAAAATTACTCTAGGGAAGAGAATGTAATTATTCTCAGCAAACTGAACCAGAGCAGAGAATGAGGATATCTCTAAGTCTTGTAATTTTCTCTGAAGCCAGTGAAAGTTCAACAGGAGAGTGTTTACCTCCTTCCCTTTTTATCCCCTAACATATTAAATAATTTCTCTGTCCCTTTTTAAAGAAAGGTCAATGTGATCTGATATCAGGTCCTAGATACAGCTGCATAGGAACTATTGGATTTAAACAAAAAAAAAAAAATCATGTAAGTATCTTTCCAAAGGATCCTAGCAGGGTTCAGAAAAGTATACCAGATACTTTTAAAGTGAAAGTAAGACCTAGCTAGATGGTCAAGAATACTGAAGGTGTTTTTACTGTGAAATACAGAGCTGTGATTTCTGCTTCCAGCCTCCTTTGGAGTTTCTAGAAAGTTGAATGTCTTGGCTTTCTTTCACCCTGGAGTCTTCCGACTGCCCTTCTCGTCAGAGAGATGTGGTAGAAACATATATTTTCTTGCTATATCTTTCTTTCACAACAGTCTAGTGTTCGTAAAGAGGATGATTTTCACACATTTGTCAGTCTCCCTAAGTCATTCGGGTTTCTTTGACCTACTTTGTTCATGTCCTTCAGCCTTTTGGATGTGCCAACACAGAGAAGAGAAGGGGAGAGGAGCTATGTCTACTGTTAAACACATCCTCTTTGAAGAGTGGTTTCCAAATTAAATCATACAAAATGGCTTGTGTTCTCAGTGGTCAGGGCTAGCCATCACCTGAAGAAACTGGTGCCTTCATGCTTCATAGCATTTGTTCCCAGTCTCCTCTGGGCTGCCTTTTGGCCCTAAGATACACTTATTTTTTTGTAGTGTTCCTTTCCCTGAAGTGTATGAATTAGTTTGATTAGTATGATTATAGGCCATCATAGTTTTGGTGATACAGCGTCCTCTGTCAAGTGTACAATGAAGATTATGTGAGAAGTAAGGTGATGTTAAGTTGAAGTGATCGAGTGGTGGAGGCAGTCAAAACCAGCTAGTTCTCATCCATAATGCCATCAGAGTGATCCCTAAAATGAATTAACTGCAGAGCTACTGCCGGGTTTAGTTTCTGATGAACTAGTAGTTTTGCTCCAGAAGAGCTGACAGGAGTGAAATAGCACATGCAGGTGGGCAATCAGGAACCCAGATTCTAGAATTGAAATTGTTGGATAATGTAGTT
>NW_008824373.1:1752120-1781956 GCF_000699105.1 Pygoscelis adeliae | reverse complement strand
CCCTACCTCCCCCCCCCCCCCCCCGCCCCGCCCCACTCTGTTCCTCTTCCTAGATTCTGTTGTCTCCAAGAATTAATTTTATTTTAGCATTTTGCTAGAACTTTGCTGAATATCACTTCCTTAAACTAAATTTGTTGTACTATTTTTTTTCTTTTTGTCAGATTCACTGCTGTGCACAGATTTTGAAAACAAAACAAAGCCAGCAATGAAATCTAACAGAATCTTGGTAATTTCTCCTTTAGTTACAGAGGAAGCACTAAAGCTGTCTTTTTACGGGTCTGGGATGCCACTGCTGAATTAGCTACAGTTGCTCAACAGCTGGGCTGTTAACTCCTTAGCCATAAAGTCTATCTTCTGTTTGTTCTAAATGAAGCTTTAGTTGGTATTTAGAAATGGAATCTCATCGTGTCAAGTCTGTTGCCCAAGACCATACATCTTGCTTCTGAAACAAACTTTTCTACTCAGAAATCTTTTGTGAAAGGTGCAATAGGCATGCCATAGTTTTGTTATAATTTTCTAAGTATAAAAGATTTTCCTAGATGAAAAAGCAACTGGCTTCCTTGGAAATTCTGAGTTGTTTTTTTTTTATCCAGGGTTTCTGGACAAAAAAAAGTCTTCCTCTGAGAATTAAGCCGCTAAAAATAAATGTAAATATTCTTTCATTTCTGAGTACAAATGGGAGATGTGACACATATAATCCTTGTTAGGGAAATCTCAAGTGTACATGCATTCTATTAAATATCACTGTTAACTTTTAAAGAAAAAAAAAACAAACAAAAAAACCCCCCAAACACCCCAAGCAGAAAACAAGGCTCCAGGAACTGAAAAAAGGAGAGTTAGTAGGTTACAGAGAAACTGAAAGTAGAGATCATGTATTGGAAGGGCTGATCACAGAAAAGAGGGAAACATGTTAAGAAGTGTTTAACTAATCTACTTTATGTATCTGTAAGACATCTATTTTATGGATGGTGAAATGCTGTTCAAAGTTGTTCAAGCAAACTGTGCAGTTCAAGTTAGAAATTGTTCTCTGAAAACAAAGAGCCTTAAGCGAAGGAGTGAAGTGGAGGTTCTTATTTGAGAAGTGGGACAAACATAGAGAGATAGCCATGTTTGGTACTGAAGTTGAAAGAAAATAAAAATTATGTGAACAAAATGTTTGCTTAACTAGATTAGCTTTTGAATTTTGCTGCATCCCAAACTATTTCTGTTATCATGCAAATATTTGCCCCCTGCACCCCAACAGTTCATATATATTAAGCAGTATTAAATCTTCAAGAATATCTGTCTGTTTTTACTTGGGAAACTGTGGAGATAGTTTTCTTTTCTCTTTATGTGGGTTTTCAAGTTGTAGTAAGCATGATACTAACTGAACTACGGTGTAAAAATTAATTGTTCCATCTTGACTTCTCAGTGTTAAATCTCGGCGTTTTTCCCTGTACTGTGCAAGCTCTGTCTGCAAAGCTAATTCTGTTACTAAAAACAATAAGCTGTACACAGCTTGTGGATTAACACTTTTTAAATTGAAAACAAGTAAAATATTTTCAAATTAATATCTGCAAAGACAAAATGGATCTTTCGAAGTGTACTCAATACATATACTTCGTTTATGTCATGATTGTGTTGTTTTTTTCCTCCCCCTACAAATACTATAAATACTACTTTGTTAATAAAAACTTGAGGCTGGAACCAAGTTAAGAATAAAACAAGTTGTAAGGGGTTTCCTTAAAAGAATTAGAAAAGTATGTTCAGGGAGCTTATTAAAAGCCAAATATGGTTCACATGACAGGAAAAACATGCAAATGTTTTCTACTGTAAGCCTTCACAGAATGTTGTGGCATCAAGCGGGGGGGGGGGAAAGAAAAAAAAAGCAGGTTTACTGTTTAATTCAGCGTTACCCATCTTTAATTTAATAAAAAAGTAACCTCTTTTTACAGGATGTTGTATCTAATTTCTTCTATAACCTTGTCTTAATGAGAAAACAGCAGCAATAGCAAATACATTTAAGACATTTTATGAACCGTCTTCTCCTTACTATCTCCTTACAGGGATAAAAGAGAAGCTTTTATCCCTGTGCACTTCCTAATCTTTCTGTTGCCTGTATCTGTCACAGTGAGTTCTCTTGTCCCTAATAGTAATGAAAAATATGTTATATGTGAAAGTGAATAGTATCCTAACTTTCTTTTCTGTGGGAATCTCATATTTAATTTCTTGTGGTCAGACACATCAGCAGTATGTCCAGTGTTTTCCCCAGGGTGTCTCTGGTGAAGGATTATTCTCGTGTACTTTTCCATTAATGACTATTTCTGACTTCATCAAGTCTCCCTAATAAACACAACATGCCAACATACTGCAGAGTGACTGTTCAGTATTTAACGCTTTTTTCCTTACTTCTATTTTTCTCCATTAAGAAGAGATTTTTCTTTTAGGAAAAATTATCTTTTAGAAGCCATATGCATTTTAGGGAACTTGGCTTAATATTAAGCTAATTTGTAAGTATAATTCAGAGTAGCAAAGGCAACCAAATATAAAACTTGTGTGAGAGAAGAATTGGGCTCAATTATTATACTTCTAGAGTCTTGATCCTGTCAATGCATGTACCTGTATAGCTTTATTTAGCTTGGTGGCCTCGCTGCCTATCCTAAAGAGGATAAAGTTGCTCACATCTGTAAGAAACATCAGGGTTTTTTACCGAAGGTAATTTGATACTTCAACTTCTTAATTTTTATGGTTTGGATTAGTTACATGTGACCCTTGGCAAGACATGGCTCTCCTGCAATAATAATAATATCAAGCATTTTTCTAATAAAAGTCTAATTAACTGTAATTATTAGTATTTTCTGACACCTGACATACCTCAAATATGTGTGATTGATGGATAAAAAGGAAGTACATGATTAAGAAATGTAATTACAGCTATTATTTCACAATGTATTTAATATACATAAATGCAAAGATCATTTCTTGCTGTAACTGTGAAAGAAGTTATGGGTCCAATTTTGAGAAGCTGGTGCAAATCTAGAGCCCTGGCTTGCTGGTTGACTACTGATTTTTTTGTTTTGAACAAAAAAAATTCTGATAGTATTACCGTAAATAAACATGCTGTAGAAAGTGTAAAAATGGGGCTCCTGCTTTTCAGTAAACAACTTTATGACTATTTTAAGGAAGTAATGTCTAACGCAGAAAACTATCTGTAAGACTGTGGGCTGAGGCATCATCCCTAGAACTTAATGGCACAAGTCCCATTAACTCAATGAGAGTAACATCGTGTGTTAATATTTTTCTACTGAGGAAAGTGCTAAAGTTTTAAGTAACCGTAAGCATATACATAAACCTAAAGCTTTTACATTGATGAAACATATTTAAATGCATGTTTGATTAAGTGTGCTTTTCTGAATTGTAGGTATTGTGTTGGTATAAATGTGTACAGAGAAACAAATGTAAACGAGACTCACAATGTATGTATGTTCCCTTCACCTTACTGGATACGTCCTCTTGATGTCACTACATTGCAAGTGTCCCCTGATGCTTGATAGAGCTTATTTTTCTCAAATGACCATGTATATGCTTTTGTTTTAGTCTTATGACATAGTGTACATGTGCGTATTTCTCTATAGAAGTCTAAACCCCTTGTGTAGGAGAGGGGCAGGATGTCAGAGTTCTCCATCCACTTCTGATGGACCTTCAAGGAAAAACTCAGGAGTTGTCTGGAGCTTGGATTAATGATCTGATCCACTCCGCCTGAAAAGTTGATACTGCCTGTGGCCTCCAACCCTCCAAACTCTCAGTTTCTCAGCTTACTAGCCAGTCTTAATTTATGAGTAGTAAGCATAGTATTTTTTGAACTCCCTGAATGTACCATCTTTTTCTACACTAAACTATTGTATGGGTAGATTTTGAGAACAAATGATACATTTCATGAATGTCTATGTGGTGCCTATTTGAATCAATCCATTTGTGTCCACAGAGGGACATAGTTGGTGTTGAGAATTTCATTAAATCTCTAATTTCAGATCTTGGACCCCTTGCTTAACTACTATGAAAATGCTTGAAGAATGTTGGCAATTGAGATTCTATAAGTAAAGTTTATTGTATTCCTAAAAGTTTGGCAGTTTGTGTGCCAAGCAGCTCAGCCCTGTTGGTGCTGGAGCAAATTACATATTCAAAAATTTGTCTGTGGAATATGGTCTGCGTGGGCAACATGGCTGTGGTCACTGATCATATTTACATGATCTCGTTCAACTCAAGTTTTCCAGACTTAGGTCAGTTATTTTTTTTGCTGAGGAGAATTTGAACTCGGATCTCTTGCTTCAAATAGGGCATGCCCATTAACATGCAGTCAACGTTAGAAGGTTTTATTAGCCCCTGCTGAAACTTGCTTTTCCCATAGTCTAGCAGTTAGAACCACTGATATGGAATGATGGGTTCTGGTCTCTTAGGTTCTGAACTTTCTTCCATATATGTATATATTTAACATATAAAACACACACACACACATATATATATAAAATATAAACTATTTAATCTTGGATATTTAAGCTCTCGTGTTTCAAAATGTTAGCATATTTTTGTCCTGATCAATTTATTTGCACAATATATATACGTATATATTCCTGAGGTGAATGGTAGAACTGGACAAAATGTTCTACTGATTTTTCATTTGTTTATAAGGGTGATTTGTTTATCTGTCAGAGCAAATGGAGACATATTGATCTTTTTTCTTTTTTGTTAGACTATAGTTTTGTTTGAAGTCTTAAAATATCAAAATAAAATGTAATTAGAAAGAAAAAGATTGCATGAAACAGTTTTTTTTTTTAAAGATAATCTTTGGTATTTCTTTTTTAATTGCTGAATAGAGATAATTTTGGAATGTGATTGGAATCCTATTGAAGAGAGGGTATTCTTACTTGATTTTGTCTTAGATCAGGCCCATGATACAGTATCTTAGCTGAAATCAAACATTGAATCTTGGATGTTTGATTTCTCATGTTTCAAAATGACAACATATTTTCCCTTGATCAATTTATTTGCACAGTAAATAAATTAGATAACTCTCAATTTTCATTTTTGTCCACCTTATTGAAAAGTTTTGTTCCGTATTGGTAGCTCTTCAGTAAAAATTAGTATTCATTATTTTCTTTCTTGAGTATATTATAATTGTGACATTGTTTTGTGCTGATTGTGTAAGGACGATGTGTTTATACAGACAAATGGACAACTTTCAAAATGTGGGCAGTTTTGTTGACACTAACTAGAAAAAGCAGTGCCGATAAAGTCCCCCCAAATGATACTAAAGGAAATGGACATTGTTTTAACTGTTAGCAAAACCCAAGACTCCACATTGTCACCTAATTATCTCACCTATGGAAGTCTCAGCCACATTTAATCTGCAGCCTGCTGCTAAGAAGTGTGATGTATCATGTGCTTAAAACCATAAGCAGGGTTGAAAATCATGTCCCCCAGTGCAGATTGGATAGAACAGTCAATCTGTGATCTGTGACTCTCTGCTGTTCACTTTCAGTTATCATTAGTTGCATATCACTTAATTTTCTGATTAGAAGGGGGAATTCTTGGGCTTTACAATATGTTTGCTTGTCTGTCTGCTTTAGTTTGTTTATTGAAATAAGTCTCTGTTTGGCCTATTATTAAAAAAGTCTCGTCAGTGGAATTGCTAGTGAATAATGCCAGTAAATGAGGGAGAGAAATAACATAATTTTAAAACACACTTTTTCTTTTTCCTGGGTGAGTATGACAGAGGAGGAGACAATGACATGCCTACTTTTGATCTTTTATCTTAAAGATTTTCTGTCATATGTAGAAATGTACACAGTCACTGTATTGTGTATTACCCCTGTAAAAATAATGTATCCAGGAGTATAAGATTCAAAATGGCATGACACAAGTAGAGATGAGTGTTTTTTAGAAAATAAAACACATGTTGATAGTACAAATGATGTGCAGTCTTTAAGTGAAGAATTTTATTTTTCTCCTTAATACAAGGACTAAATGAAAATACAATCCCTGTTCTCACAGAACAAACCCCATTTTTTAAATTCCACCATTTAAAGACATTTTGTGTATTTAAGCAGTGACAATGGTATTCATTATTAATTAACATTCAGGAGATAACTTACTGTCAGTTGCCAATCAAAGTGGAGCTTGGAAGAACGTTGACATTGATTGATGGACGTGTTCTGGGACTATGCCCAAACAGGCTGCTCAGGTCATCTGAACACATAAAAACATCACAGATCAGCTCCACGTACACAAAAAGATCTTTTGCTTGGGCTGTCCTTCTTTCTAAAGGGAGGATATCCTTCCATGTATTCTAGATTCACTTGATTTGTAAGTTCAACCTTGGTTTTCTAGCACCATGGTCGTCAGTTAAGAAGAGTCCCGTTTGGTCTAGTGAATATGGGTAATGTGCAGTTGTGCTGTTTCTAGCTGTGAGTGGCTGAGGTGCTTAGGCAGTCAAACTGAAACAATATTTTTGGGTGTTTCTTTATAAAGTGCTATACGTACTTACCTAATGGATATATACTCATGTAATTTCATCTTTAGGATGAAGAAAATCCCCAAACCCTAATTTATATTACATTGAAATGCAGAGATGGAAGAGGCTTTTCAATCTTGCAATCTCTACAATCTGTTCAGAAGTGAGTTTTAAATACCTGCAGCCATACCAGTTGTCTCCATTTCCGACTCAGTAGTGTATTTATATTCAGTGAAATGAAGACCCAGCTTGTGGCACCCTCACACCTCCTTTTCAAGGAGGATATAACAAGCCCTTTGTGTGTCACATAAAAATTGCACTTGCCCTAGGCTGGGTAGCCTATGCCCTGTGGGAACAGTGGCTCAGCTCATCCTGCTTCTTGTGGTGGGCACCTGACCATACAACAGTGGCAGTAGTTAGCTAAAGAAACACAGTATGGTGGTTTATGGACAGTATAGCCCATATAGAGATGATACTTTCCTGTAGAGGCGAACAGCCTGGTCTCCTTCAGCATATGATAAGCACCTGCTTCACAGGTACTTATTTCTTATAATTTTTCTTCATTTTAATTTTAAGAATATGCTTCCAAATATTCCAATCCAATATGGTTGACTTGGATTTGTTAACTCAAAGAGATGGAGGGCTGTTCATTAAGGTGATGGAAAAGGAGAATATCTTCTGACTGGAGCCCTTTTCCTGTGATTATCCATGGGGGAAAACTCCTGTGCTGTATTGCATGTCTGTGTAGGTTAACAAATGGATCCATCTTGTCCTCTTTAAAATCCCCATAGCTACCTGCTTTGGGAGACACTATAGTTCCATCCAGTCCAGATGGAAGTAGCGTGGTGCTGGGGATCCCTTGCCAATCTCCATGCCTGATAGCGGTTTCTGAAGCATGTTGGGGAAATCTGTTGAGAGCTGTCATCATTTCATACTTAACGTGCCAGTTCTCCCTCTCCCTGTTCCTTCCAAGTACCTGCAACGGGAGTTCCTTAACGCTTCCTTCGGGGCTGGCAGGGCGTGCCGAAGAGGCAGAGCTCCCTGCTTTTGCCCAGTGGAAAAGGGGACCACAAGCGTTTTTGTTGCAAAACTGCTTATTTTCCCTTGGGTAAAATCTTGCTTGCTTTATTCATAAAAAAATAATTAGTCCCTTGGGACTACTTGTGAGAGTAGGAAAAACAGGAATTGGCCCCATGTCATAACCATCTGTTATTAACACAAAGAGCAAGGGCCCAGACTTGCAGCCCTTGCTAAAAGCAGTTTGTTTAATAGGAGTTACTACAAATATGAAAAATGTGTGTTTTCCTCATTACTGTGGCAATATTCCCTACCAGTAGTGTAAAAAAAAAAAAAGTCATCATCTTGGTGTACAATTGTACAATTGTGTTATTTTATATTGTGGTAGGCTGTATGCAATAAACATCTCATTCCAAGAAATATATGTATTGCTCTATTTTCAAAAATCACTTCAGCTACTTTCACGCATATTTTTTCATAGTACATCTTTTCATTTTATGGCTGAATTATGACTGGGTTTTCTTTTCTACTGTTCTTATGACTGATTGCAGCTAGTTTGAAAATGGTGCCATTTTTCCCTCTCCCCCAGCAGAAAATGTTTACCTTTTTACTTGATGACCTCCCACTCCCCCAACCCCCTCCCTCAATTATAACTACAGGCATTATTGGAAAACTGAAATAATTTGATCCATCCTGCCACACTATTTTATGGCAGAGAGGTAGTTTTGGTGGCTGATACTTCCATTCACCTTTATAGGCTGGACTGCCAGGTTAGATTACGTTTTTTTTCCCCACCTTTGTGACCTCCCCAGTATTTGGCATTTCTACCTTAATATTTGAGAGAATTATTCCATAATATTTACTAAAAAACCTATAGTTCTGTAAAAAATCAATTTTGGTGCCTACCCGCCCTTTTTTTTTTTTTGTCAGCTTTTATATGCATGGTTTTTAGATCATCCTTAGTTCTGAGAGTTGTCCCAGCCCCTGCTAGATAACTTGAGCCATGGGTTTTAATAGGGGCATTTAACCCGTGCTCCTTTGCTTCTGGCTATAAAACTATGTTAGGCATAGCAAGGGTTGTTATAATCCTGTTGATTTCACCTTGGTGGGAGACCAGTCCTCTGGCTAGCTATACTGCCTTTAAGGGTGGCTTTGCACAATCAGTCTGGCACAGAGCACATGCAATGCAGCCCAGAACCTGGGAAAATATATAAATTATGATAGGAGGCTGGGTGTTTCCATGGTGTATGCAGAAAGACAGGAATTGCTGTATTGGATCAAACAAGTGGCTTGTCAAATCCATTACTCTTTTGCCAGCAATGTCCAGTAGCAGATGTTTAAAAAAAAATAAATAAAAGAACATCAGTTTTGTTTTTCTTCAATCCCAAAGCATTCTATACAGTTCTGTTACGTTTCCTTTATATCCTTTCTCCAGTCATTCAAATGTTAAAAGATGTCTGATTGTTTTCATTCCGTGTAATAGATATGTTCTAATCTGTTTAAGCTCCTAATGTATTTTTGTGATTTTTATTAAGTTTGTGGACTCAGATTTAAAAAGACTAGAAATTCTACAGATGTTTACATTATTAACTATACAAGCCTCATTGTTTATAAAATGTATACTTTGAACTTGACTGAAAATCCCCTTGAGAATCTGACATAGAAGTGTACACAGCAATAACACTAAACTGATTTCTGTTCATTTAGAGATGTGTATTTCAAATAGTTTGATTGAAAAAATGAATTAATCATTTGTGAAGTATGTGTAGGACAAATGCACTGGAATTTTATTACAGCAGCATTACAGCAACTTCTTTTTCTGTATTTATAGACTCTTTGAGCCATTGAAGGGTTAACCCCCCCTAGGCAAACAGTGTATCACTTTCCTTAAAATGCCATTTGGAAACTGAGATAAATGGTGAAGCATTTTCTGTGTTGACATGATGTTCGCCTGTCCGATTGCATCCTTCCCAACAGACAGCAGAGAAGCAATTACAAAAAAAGACATCTGTGCCAAGGTTTGGCTAGCCAGGGAGGGCAAGCTCTTGTGTTTAAGAGGCAGAGAATCCAATTGATGAAAATGTCTGGGACTGTTAGCACCAATAAAGCTGAAGGCCACTGGGAAGCTCAGAGAGGGTCTTTTGTTGCGGAGATAGAAAAGAGGCCAAAGCTGTGACACTGGGGGAGGAATAGGGTCAGCTAGTACGATCATCCATCTTCCTCAATGGCAGCTTTCTGTCAGTTTTTAACCCTGCTCAGCAGAGGATCTAAACCTCTATTGTTGGCACCAGCCAATTCTCAGCCAAGTGTAAATGAAGTTAATATTCACTGACCTTATGCATAGCCAATGAAGGCCCTTGATGTCATCCTGGAAATAATGTTATCTGACACTTCAAAAAGCAGATGTTGGCAGGTTGTTTGTGGTTTTTTGCTGAGCCAGTATGCAAAGACGCATTGTTTAGCCACCTAGTATTTAAACTGATTTCCATAATAACCACAAATAGGCCTTTTTGACCTTAAATTGACATAGTTATGGTTTTAGTTTGCATATCATTATACGTTGCTCACAAAGCCTGGCTAACCTGCACTAAATGATCTGGGAGAAGTAGCTTGGTTCACTTAGATAAGAAATATATGGGTCAATGACCAAATTTTATTTATGCTGATAAAACAGTGAGTAATTAAAATAGTTTAAATAGTTCAAAGCAGACATTTTTAGAACACAATGAAGAATAGCGTTTATTTTGCAACATACCTTCATGAAAGGAAATATATCACAGAAGTAAAAAAAGTATTACTTTCATGGGTATGGCTTTTATTTTGAAAGGCCTATTACAAGCAATGGTTAAGGTCTTCCTTTGTCTCCAGTAATATTTTGTCATGGTGAAACATAATTATTCTAATATTGTTTTAATTACAGAAAGTTAAACAGTTTTCATAGGCTCCACTTTGCCAGAAGCTTATCTAAGACAGAAGCATACTGATGATAACTGCATATTTATGTCGTGGTTTAACCCCAGCCAGCAACTAAGCACCACACAGCCACTTGCTCACTCCTCCCCCAGTGGGATGGGGTAGAGACTCAGAAGGGTAAAAGTGAGAAAACTCGTGGGTTGAGATAAAGACAGTTTAATAGGTAAAGCAAAAGCTGCACACGCAAGCAGAGCAAACCAAGGAATTCATTCACTACTTCCCACCGCAGGCAGGTGTTCAGCCATCTCCAGGAAAGCAGGGCTCCATCACGTGTAATGGTTACTTGGGAAGACAAACGCCATCACTCTAAACGTCCCCCCCTTCCTTCTTCTTCCCCCAGCTTTATATGCTGAGCATGATGTCATATGGTGTGGAATATCCCTTTGGTCAGTTGGGGTCAGCTGTCCCGGCTGTGTCCCCTCCCAACTTCTTGTGCACCCCCAGCCTACTCACTGGTGGGGTGGTGTGAGAAGCAGAAAAGGCCTTGACTCTGTGTAAGCACTGCTCAGCAGTAACGAAAACATCCCTGTGTTATCAACACTGTTTCCAGCACAAATCCAAAACATAGCCCCATACTAGCTACTGTGAAGAAAATTAACTCTATCCCAGCCAAAACCATCACAACAGTGCATTTCATCCAGATAGATCCCCAAACCTTCCACAGACTTTTACGAACAGAACACATCTGCACTCCTCTTCTGTAAAAGTCAGTGTCAAACACCTGTTGTAACTCTGGGGCAGCACACTATAGCTCTTTTTAAGTCACAGTGGTGTTTCTCAGCAGCCTGTGGTTCTGATTCGAGGAAGCACATAAGCATGTACCACACATGAGAGGTTTGATCTGGGTTTTTTTCTTGTAAATTAGGTGTAATTCTGGCTCACATGTGCTTACCTTGTAAGAGATGAACATAATGGCTTGTGATAATAAAGTGCGGATGCAGGATGAGTAGTCATTATTAATCAAAATTTTCAGCTGTATCCAGCAATGAACTTCGCAGAAGTGTGTACAGAACACAGCAGCAGGTAACAGAAAACTAGAAAACTCTCTATTATGCCGCAGTTGGTTTTAAAAATACATTTGAATGATGGTTGTAGTATAGCTAGCACCTTTCAGGCTGCAATCCATACCTGTCCTTTTGAAAAAGAACTCAAAGTGCCATGGCTTTTTTTTTTTTTTGGGGGGGGTGAAAGAATGAGTTAATGGTTGAGCTGAGAGAGCCTGATCACTAGAGTTGCTTGGGAGGCAATTATCTGACAAGCTGGCAAAGATGAGAAATACCAGAACAGATCTGCATCTAATTGAAATCACTCAGATCTGATCTTAAGATAAACAGTCCTAGGATTTTTGGAAACTATTTTATTGATTGTGTTCTTCCCATCAGTTGTGTTTGTTTGTACCTGTTAAAGATGTGAACATGTTTCCTGTAGTAACTGATTTACTTAGCAACTCATCAGTTAGAGTTTTCTCTGTATGCCTTTGCTTGATATAAACTCACATCAGATGGGATTTAAAAAAAAAAAGAGAGAGAAATAAATTCACTAGGTTTCTGGATGAAATTTTAAGAAATTGGTGATTGATTTTGTTTGAAGTACAGCACTGTATTTCATTAGCTTCTGGTTATTTGTGTGCTAGCTGTGACATATGATGGCTCAGTCATGTAGCTCAGATGATTAAAAGGCTACCTTTAGTTTGGACAGATTTTAATGGGGTATCTGATAGGACTAATTTGTCCAGATAGATTAACTTAGATTCCCCCCCCCCCCCACTCCCAATTCTATGTTCAGTCCATTCTGTAATAATTCTGAAATTACCTGAAGTTAGAAGAAAATTTCTGAAATACAAAATTACTGCCAGCTACTGAACAGTGTGGAAAGATCAATGAGCCAGAGAGCATTGAAAGCAACGAGGAACGTTAGTGGGCCTTTAACAAGCCCTAAGTCTGCTAAGCAAGCAAATTAATCTGTTTAAGACTTTACAAAGATCTGTTTCTTCTGTAAGTTATATTGAGTAATAACCAGATTGAGTCACGTTTTGATTTTACTACACTGCTGTAAATCGATTCATTTCTGGCTCAGTTTTGATAGTCTGTCCCTTTGTCAGGCTTTATCCTATGAAAAGTGTAGAACGCCAAAAAACCCCACCAAACTGACCCAATTCTGCCCTCTCCTCCAGCAGAAATGGATACTGAAGTACAGAAGTTTATTTCCCATTTCTGGGACAAGACTGTGAAATAGAAATTTGCCTTTGTGAATTAAGCCATGGGCAGATTGATTCATTTCATCCTGTCGGTATTGAATATTGTTCCTGTTCTAGTTGAAAGTTTGCAAAATGCTAGCTTTCCATGGGCAGGCCACTGAGAAAGTGATCCAAAAATAATGTAAATTGAAAGTGTTTGTTTAATGTTTTTTGTGGGTTGTTTGGTTTTTTTTTTTTCCCTTTAAACAAAACAGAACAAAACAAAAGATGCTTTGGACTAAATGTCAGCAGGAGATTCATTAGGAGGGTACTGACACAGCTAGCTGGGGTGTGGGGAGGTTGCTGGTGGTGCCTCTCTTGCTATCTGAAGGCAGGAATAAGCCTGGTAGTACCAACAGCTGGTTTGCTGGTGGCATTGTTGCTGTGTCCGGCTGCTCTCATGGAGGAAACCTGGCGGGAACTGGGAATCTGACATTACTGCTTGGAGCTAGGTTGATTTTGCTCCTGATTAATCTCATCCATAAGGGGTGAGGTCTTCAACAGCAGATTTTTTTGGCCAGTTCTGTTGTTTAGAATAACACATAATTTTCATCTCTGGACTCTGGGCCTCTGTATGGATCTGAGTTCATTCTGTATTGCTTTGTCAGCATAGCTGTGATTTTCTTTGACAGTTACATCAGTGGGGAAGAGAAGAATGGAATTAGGTATGAAAAATTGCATCATTCTCTGGAGTTTCTAGAAACGGTCTTTGAAGCTGTAGTGTGAAATCTCTACCACATCTGCAGATGATTTATGCTAATGAAGACTAACCAGCAGAACTGTGTTGGAGAAAATACTATTGGAAGAAAAAAAGCACAAAAAATCAATTGTATGAGGAGACAGAATATTTAGTACTGAGTCATCTTCCCTAATCAGTAGAAAAATGAATTATATGACTAATAAAGAATCACCTCAAAGAGAACAGTTAAACCATGTACCATTTTGTTGGACAGATCAGAAATACTGTAAATAACCTACCAGTAATGAAATATGTGATTCTACAACAAACAAAATTTGCCATATGGGGGGAAAAAAGTCTCAATTAAATGTACCACTTTATTCTTTTGTATACTACAAGGCTATCCATTTGGCTCTTTTTTTTTTAAGTCAGTAATATGATTTACTCCACCCACACAAAGTATTGAACTGCTTAAAGCACCTGCTGTGGAACTGAAGCCTGGGGATATATCCTCGAGGATAGGGAAGGGGACGGTATGTTGATGAGGAGGGACTGCAGACAGGTGAGGAGATGCAATCTGAGGGCATGATTTTAGGCAGGGGCTGAGCTTGGGGATGACAATGTTTCTTAGCCTCTGCCCTGTACTTCGGCGTGCCAGGCAGTAGATGTGTCAACAGGTGAATACAAGTATAAAGCAGGAGTTTTCATCAGTGTGTTAGGCATATCATTTAGCGGTTTGCATACCACAGCAAAGTGGTATCTGAATGCTGTGCAAATAGCCAGTGTCTCAGCCAGCGTGTGGTGCACGGCTGGGAGCTGCCATTGCTAATGACACAGGATCACGCAGGCATCCTTGGTTTGCACAACGAGTTCTTTACTTAGGGCTTTGCCTCTGTTTCATAAAGTCAATAATGCAAATGCATGAGAATAAAGGTGAGGCCTGACCTTGTCCCCTTGAAGTGACTGGGAGATTGTCTTTCATAAGAGCTAAGGCCTACTTCCTTCTTTTGTTTTATTTTTTTCATAACAGTTTTCAAAGTGCCTTTCACACACACGAAAATAACTGTTCTAATAGATTAAATTTCAATGGTAAATGTTGTGGAAATACCTTTCATAAATAATAAAAAAAGAAGGGCTCATTTGTAAGCGCGGACATATTCTTACTTAGTGGAGGAGAATAAGGTGTGTTCTTCCTCTTCCCTGCTGCGTGCTGCTCCTCTTTCTTCTTGAACGGCAGCGGGTGTGACAAAGGTTAGATTTTTGTATTACCCATAAAAAAGGCTTCACTGTGTTTTTTCCACAGAGTAAGAGGCAGGAACTGTGTAATATCACTTTAGGAAAAAAAAAAAAAAAGATACAAATTAAATTTGTGATCTGGACCTAAGGCGATTGAGCTCTGTGCTCCTCATTAAACAAGTTGGAATGTCTCTTTTCTCTCTCCACCATCCTTTAAGCACCTGCAAAACTGGAAATTAAAAGATGAGTTCAGTAGAAGAAGAAGGATGCTGAATCTAAGAATTTACTGCTTTTTTTTTTTAACTTTTTAACCTTTAGACAGGCTTGCATAGCTCATGTAGCGGAAATTAATTGGGTCCCCACTTTTTACAAGGGCATGTAGTGATAGGACAAAGGGTAATGGCTTTAAACTGAAAGAGGGTAGATTTAGACTAGCTAAAAGGAAGAAATTCTTCACTATGAAGGTGGTGAGGCACAGGACCAGGTTGCCCAGAGAAGTTGTGGATGGCCTGTCATTGGAAGTGTTCAAGGCCAGGTTGGATGGGGCTTTGAGCAACTTGGTCTAGTGGAAAGTGTCCCTGCCCATGGCAGGGGGGTAGGAACTAGGTGATCTTTAAGGTCCCTCTTAAGGTCTTAAGGTCCCCTTAAAATAGATTATCAATTGCTTTAGGATTAAGAATAAAAAAAATAAATAAAGGAATTGGCAACTTTATATGTTCAAGCATATTTCATTCTGAAGTCCACATGTAAAACCCGCAGGTAAAACAACTGCAAAGTTCTTTTTTCATATTCGGTCAGGTCAGTTTGGGATTCTTTTGCTGTTTTTTTAAAACATTCTTTTAGTCCTGATGAATCAATGTATCTCAAAAGAGTAAGCTAAGGATCCTAGTTCACCTCATACACCAGCAACAGGACTGCTTAGGAAGTTGTGATACCATAATCATAATGACTTCGAGCAGCTTTTACCTGTATAAAACCATCATAGGCAAAGTGTCTCGAGGTCCGGGAGAATGTATATTTGTGCATAGGTGTAATTGGGGACATAATTTAACTTGTGGGAACACTGTTACCACTGATGAGGAATGGGGAGGAGAGAAGTCCTTTGGGGCTTTGAAAGACCGTAAGACTGCATTTGTATGGCTGGTGAATAGCAAAACCATCCTTTTCTTGCAACTGAGTATATTTTCTGCAGAATTCACAAAGCAGACCATAAACATGGACTGCTGTCTCTCTCCCATATGACTGTTTCTAGAAGCCCTTTTGGAGTGAAATCTTGGTACAACCTGTGTGTGTAAAATACCCTCAATGGCCAGACTGCAAAGGACGTTGAGCACATGAGGCCTGGCTCTTTCACGGCTCCTTGCGTGCAGCGCATCAGGGAGCACAGGACTTGCATTCCAATGTCTGTGTAATTGGAGTCTCCCTATGGGCAAAATTTAGGTTAAGAACAACGAAATATCCTTCTACACTGAGCAGCGGAAGGTTGCTAGTCAGGGTACACCTGTTACTCCATGCTGAAGAGTGCAGGATAAAACAGGGATTGTTGGTGGAGAACAAGCATGTCAAGGGGAATCTAGGCTTAAAAGCGATTTAAACTAAACAGGAGCAAGTCTTATTCTGTTTGCATGGGTTTAATCGGGAAGAACTGCATGTGAAGACCGCAGTGATCCTCAGCTTGCAAATCAGATGTTTAGCTATGACTTGCCATGTCTGGTCTCTCTACCACTGACTGCTAAATGGAAATAAATTGTTGGATATGCAATACCAATCTCATTATTTCAGAACTGAAATATATTCCACTGCATTTTCTACTTTGCATGTAATTTTTTACTTCCACTTAAGTAATGCACAGTGCTCTCAGTGTACAGCCCTAGAATTTTACAGCCTTGCTGCTGCTGCTCATTTATGTTTATCTAACCTTCCTGGACTGATCAACTCCTGCCCTGCTGTATTAACTAAAATGCTCTATCCTGGTGATATTCCATCACTCACTGAATTCCTTTGCAACACTGGGGAGAAACAGAGAGGGTAACTTTTAATTCTGTGCTAAAAAATAAAGTGCAGGAATTCACTAAAGTTATGCTAGACAGTAAAATAAGTCTGCATTTGCCTCATTGTGTGAAGTGCCTCTTGCCAGCTCTTGTAGTGTTATCACGAGCTTTATGCCTACTTGCTGCTGTACAGTATCAGCTCCTGCAGAAACATATTTCAGTTTTCTTTTCTTGAGTTTTTTAAAGGTAAGCTGTCAAACACTTCCCATATTTGACAAATGCTGTGTAGTTAAGGATACTAAAAGAAGATAATAAGTGATAAGGTATAATCAAACCTGGAAAATTGATATGGTCATATTTTAAAGTCTCCAGTACAAGTAAGTAGAGATCAACCTCCTGTTGTTAACCTTTCTGTATGCCCATCGTTCGTTAGGCAGGGAGTTTAAAGTTTTTTGTTGAGATGTGTTTTTCAGATGTGGGCTATTTGTTTGGGGCTGTGTGAGAGTCCAAAGTAATCTGCTTGCTCCGGAGGAAGAAAGTAATGTGTTCTAGGCAGTATACTTCTAGGACTAAGAGAATGTCTTTCTATTTTTGTCGCAAAGCTATCATCTACAGTGCCTTCAGGTCCAAAGGGGATCATGTTGATGGAGGAAAAAATGGTTGTTCTTTTATTAATAAAACACAGTGTATTATGTTTGTGCCTGTCCTTGCTGCTGCACAGAGGCATCCCATTTAAATTCATTAAAAACTCATTGATACATTTATTCTTACCACAATGCACTAATAGCATTCAAAGCCATTAGTAGCTGGCTATTGTGCATTTGTAAAAAGTTGCAGTGCTAGGTCAGCATGCATGCTACTTTTCTGTGATAAATGAGCAATATTAACATATCAGGCCAGAAACAGATTAAAAATATTTAGTGTCAGCTTTCTGTCTTACATTTCACCTATTTTTTTTTCTCTTGCTACAGTTCTGAGGTAGATGCTAATTAGTGTATCATATGGGTATAGTAATTCTACATTATTATTTTAAATTTGAAATAATGATTAAACATAGTTTGACAAACTTGCAAAATGAAGTGATGTAGTAAAAGATAACCCTCTAACATGATCAAAAGTCTCATACTCCTTGCTGCTTCAGTAAGCACAGAGAGTTAAATAATCTCACAGCACATTGCTAGAACAAAACAAAATGATGTGTAATTCAGGGACAAGCAAAATAATTTTCTGCCTATTTGTAGAATGACCCCTTTTAATTTGGCCACTGGGACAACTAAGAAGTTCCTAAAATCATAAACTTTGTGTGGAAAACATCGCTTTCTACAAAATATTCCAATGTATGCATGTTTTTCTGCCCCCACAGCTTATTTGCATGAGATAGGTTCATCCATGTTTCCATGAAAACAAATGCCAAACTTTTGAATTTATTTATCAAATGTTGCGTAAAAACTGGATGCCATGTTCTGTTCAGCTATTCCCACTGGGTTTTCATTGGCAGAAGTTAAAAGGTGAAATTTTGGCCTTGCTAAAGTGAATGGCATGAATCTTAGTTTAATTGGACCAGGAGTTGACCGAAAGTATTCTGCTTAGTATCTCATATTCATTTCCATGACAACTAATTGTGATGTCACAAAGCAGAAGCATCGTGGGTAAGACAGACATCAAGAGGAGGTACATTTCTAAGCAACACAGATAATGATTTATTTTAAACATGTCCTGTTATAAAAGAAAACAAATGGTGGAAAATCAGTGACATTTAAAGGTATTTCACAACTTCTATTAGAAAGAGTTGGTATTTTTATTAAGTAGTGGTGAAAATGAAAAGGCATATTATAAATTTCTTAATGATTTTTAGCATAATTGTAATTAATATCTACATGCGCCACTTTGTTATACTAAATTTTGACCTGAACAGTGTGCAGGACACTGACTGATACAGGATCAAGGTTTCTCTTTCTATTTTGATTCCAAAAGTGTTGTCCACTGTCACAGGAGAAGTGAACTTAATCAGACGTGACTGGACTTTACATCTGCACAGGAGGTTATCTCTTGTAAAAGGGTAGACTTGTGAATGAAACCTGTGTCTTCAGCTTCCTTGTAATCCTGCAGTACAGTTGAGCATGTTAGCTCAGTTGGAATAATGTGCTGATTTTCTAAAGATGAAAAAGAATTTTAACCCCTTTCCTCTTTTTAAGCAAGTTCTCAGTTCTGTACTTCCTTAGATTTCACACTACCTGCCTTGGTTTTAGCAACTCTGATTTCAGTCTGTCACCTTCCCTGGCTAAATATAAGAAATGATATGCTCCTCTCCTTGAAAGAGAATATTCAAGAAATGCAATCCCGGAGAGAGTGCTGTTTTGTAGCAGCAGGGATTCTTTTTTCCTGTCATTTTCTTAATTCAGTCTCTGTTTCAAATCTTTATCAGCACCTGTCCTTTTAAGGAAACAGATTAAAATGTCTGAGGGTAAATGGAGGATTGATTTGGTGTGAATGTACAGCTTCTGTGCTTTTACAATATGCAGTTATGAACAGGGATACCACAAGCTTTAGCATTATTGACTTAACTCCTTTCCTTCCTTGCCTTTGTGCATGCTGATTTTAGTTCTCCTTGCACTATATTAGGCATAAGTTAAATGTATATTTGTAAAGAAATTATTTTTTTTTTTTTTCCTTAGAAAAGGAAGCACGTGAGGCTGTTGTATGAAACGTTGGATCATCCAGTCAGTGCTGGAGAGGGGTTGTCTGTTAGGAAACTATGGAGGTATACAAGGAGTAAATACTAAAGATACTTGGTTTAACAAAATGATAATGATATTCTGAAATATTACAGAATATATTGCTGTAGCTTGCCTATATTGATGACTGTCTGACTAGGTTAGAGATAAATGCAGTAGACATGCATTTGCTCTGTTTGCTCTCATTTAATTTCATCATAGTGAGTCACAGGCATCAAGATTTATATGCGTCTGATAAGTAGTCGGGATAGAGAGTGCTAATGATGGTTGTAATGCTTTCTAGAATTCTATTTCTTCTGACTTTGGTTGACATTGTGACTCTAAATACTGCAGACTCTGTAAATTAGAAAGTGGAAGACAGAGGAGGAGAGAACCTGCTTCAGAATTCACACCACATTCATCAATATTTAGTCATCCATAGGTTGATTTTTTTAAATTTATTTATTTTTTTCCCCTGTGTGTCTGGACAGGCAGAATGCATGGTGCTCCTCAGGGAATATTTATCAGATTAGAGTGTGCATTTATCAGGAGAAATTCAGGGAAAGTAAGGCATAAAACATGCTGAGGTTTTTTTGTACATACAAGGAACTTGAACATTTATCCTTCAATTCAAAGAAAATCCTTTTCATCAGTGATCAGTGCAGAATGGAGAGAATTGGCTGAGTCTTACTGATTCACATGGGACAACCGTCTCTAGCACAATCTGTTTATGCTGATGGCCTTAGCACTGACACAACAGATGCTTGGAAAGCTGCTGTCTCTACTGCCGCTGTTGTTGACACCGTTGCAAATTCTTAAAGGAAAGTTGCAATGAGTCTTATTCTGGTTGAAAAAAAGACCCACAGTAAAAACAAGGCAGCCTTTTACAGCCTGATCTTACGGGATCTCTCCTGCCATCATGTGCTTTTGGATGGTCTTAACTATAGGTATTGTGGGTTGAAGGTCTTCACCTCTTTAAGTGACTGTGGTGTTGATTATTAGGAGAATTCAGAATATTGCAAAGTAGTTGCACATCTCTTACTGTCTTCATTTATATGACTTGGGTGTCTGCTGCTGTTGTAGCAGTGGTCCTTGGAGGAACTGCTTTTCCAGGACATGAACACAGACAGGAGCAACAGTATTGCAGCCAGAAAAAAACATGGAAAAAGATAGCTATGGGCAATTTCCACAGCTCTTAATAAGTAGCAAGAGCAAGTATAGTACACAAAATCAATAAAAGCCCCTTGTCTATCTACCGTCTTACCTCCACAACCCTCTCCTGAAATCCACAAGAAAAAAGATGCAGGAATAAAGCATTTATCTTCAATGTGCCTGTCTGTTAGGTATATCCTATGGCTGACAGCAAGGCTTTTTTCCACTTTATCATTTCATGCTTGTTTTGGTGGGGGTGTAAAGAAGAGAGTCAGTTCTTCCATTTAATTCTATTGGCTGTTAGAAAGTATTCTCTATCCTAGTGATGTTTTCCTTTGAACAGTTTAAATTCTTCTGAAATCGCACAGATTTTACTGAAGGCTGTTGTTGCTGTTTAATGTATTAATGCCTACATGTTTCAACCAGACTCAAGAAGAGCAAACAGTTGATTCTGAGGTGCTACTGTCTGTACACCGAATGGGAATGTATCACCCTTTGCTTCTATTGTTTATTATTTAACCAGAGAAGATAGAGAAAACAAGAGAAATGAAGTGAGTTGGCTATGGTCACAAAGCTGTTAAGTGCCAATGTGGGGAATGGATCCTAAATACAAATTTTGACTTAGTACCCTTGTTACTGAGCAATACTACTTCTCAATAATTTTCTTCTATGAAGAAGACTGCTTAGCCTGCAAAACTGGCCAAACACCTATTGTAGTTAGCAGAGTAGTAGAATGAAAACTCAAAATGAAATAAAATCAGGTATGGATTTGGTCCACTTCTACTTTATACCTCTGCTTAGAACAGAACTGAGGCCATAAAAACTAAATTTTCAGGCTGTACTGTACCTCATCATGACTAATGAAAATTGAAACAGAGTAGGGTACCCACCTTTCTGCACCTTTTCCTATGAAATCTTCTAGTTTGATGGTTATCATTGCAGAGAGAAGGATACAAAAATGGACATTAGGCTTATAGACATCTGAATAAATTAATTTTGAAGAAAAGCCAGTATTTTGAGTTTTGCTCATATTTAAACATATGCAACCAGCTGGAACAATGTAAGAAAAGGATGACTGAACTTCTCTTTTTAAACACTTTTCATGATGTGACATAAGGACATTGTACATATATTGTTGTCGACTCAGTCACTTCAGAGTAAGTGGCTATGATGAAGACAGACCCAATGAAAAAGTGTATGTTCCCTAGTGAGGGAATAGTCATTTAAAATTGGCAGACAGGTTCAGTGTACTCAGTGCCAGGAAGTCAGGCTGAAGATGAGGCACTAAGATGTTGGAAAGCCTGGAAGAATAGTATACAGGTTCTCTGATACAAAAATGAGAAGCTAGAAGAGATAAGATGAATTATCATGATGATGAGTTACTGTGGTCATCTTCATTCAACGAATGTTATGTTACTCTTTTATGCAGAAAAAGTGCCTTTTCCCATCCCACTGAAGTATTTAAGCATGGCTACAGCCTTAATAAAGTAAACCTAAAAAACCACAGAATTAAGGTAACTCTCCAGAAATTTAGGAACTAAAAGCAGCAGAAGTTTGCATCACCTGTTTGACCTTCATGAGAACAGCAGTGCATCAGTCTTCTAAGTTTAACAGAACTGGTATAAAACTTGAGCAGGAGACATAAATTTTGCTGCATATGCAAAAAGCTGCATGTAAATGAACTATATACCTGTCGAATCTTTAGCTGAACAATATAGACTGAGATAATACCAAAAGTCAATCCCTTCCTCAAGTTTTGTGTTACTGGATTTGATTTAATAGTAAAACCACATAAATCCTATCTAATCTTCTTGCATTCTGAGTCTGTCTGAGGTTTTTCTTTGTCCCCTGTTCTCTTCTGATTTTCTCATCTGAAAGAGGTGCTTCACATTTTTATATTGGTGGGAGCTACTCATCTACCAGCATGACTTGGCATTTGTCTTCGTTCTTAAGGTTGTGAGATTTTGGGGAGGATTTTGGGGTTGTTTTGTTTTGGGTTTTTTTTAAGCAGGGCAGAACACATGAACTCTTATTTCTACACAAAATCTTAAGTCTGCCAACCTGTTACAGAGTGTTACAAAGAGAAAAGGAGCATTTTATTTTCATATGTCAGTGGACGTAAATAAAAATGCTATGTGCTTAAGCACTGTCAGGAACAATTTATATTAAGTTTTAGGATAATTACTATACGATCGATTAGACTACGGGCTTTGCTGCCAAAGGATGTTGTAGAAACATCATCATGGAAAAGGTCAAGAATCTGTATTTCTAAATTGTACAGCAGTAGCCCTTAATTCTGCAAACCAGCTACGGCTGACAGAAAATTTTATAGCAGCTTCACTGCAAATAAAAAGCAGAGGCTGTAAGTGAAGTCAGTATTTAAAAAAAAGAAAAAAAAAGGAAAAAAAAAGAAAAAAGCAATCAGTACAGTAACCCTAGCATTACCTATTTTCACATTAAATTCCATTTCTTTTTCCACTAGCTCCCATTTTCAGACTTTGATGAAACAGTTTTTTTGATTGCTAATCCACAATATGTGCTATGTTCAGGACTGAAGGAGGATGAGTGAAAATGCAGTACTAAGTCCGGGCTGTTTGAAACCTCTGGTACTACTGGAAAAGCCTAAGTGCAGAGGACAGATAGGAGGATATATTGGTTTAAGTCCACCCGGAGGTACTTGTTGGGAACCTTGCTGGTTGAAAACAAATATGCCTTCAGTGATGATATACATTTGGGCTCATTCTTGCAAATATGTGCAATAAAGTCACCCTGTGAGACACTGATGTCAAATGTGTGGGTACACATAGTCCAAACCTCTCCCTGCATTTGAGTAAGATTCCAATGAGCTTTGTGTTCTTTTACCTCTTAGGGCTCCTTGCTCTGAACAGCATTTTGTTTTATTTTGACAAAGTTATCAGTAATTATCAAATATCTTAAAAGCTGCAGGTTAAATGCAGAATAGAGTTTCGACCACTTACGGGCCTTGTAGAGGAAGGAAACCAAAAGGGCACAAAAATGCACAAAAGTGCCTTATTAATTCAACATGAGAATTAGTGGCTGGGCAAAGGGGTTGGCACCCTTTGTAGTGTGGGAAGTAGAATGTTAATTAGGGATTCCCAGATCCCCCAGAAGAGTCCATAATTAATACTTGTTGTAGCTTCATGCATATAGTGGCAAAAAGCCCAATATATGGTTTTTGCATCTGCTATTTCAGTGATGTCATATGTTAGTTTGTTCCAAAGTTTGAAGAAAGATGAGATATGGAAAGACAAATAGAGGGTTTTTTTCTTTTAAGAATCAATGTGTACTCGATAAAGTCTTTAATAATTCAGCTTTCCGTAGTCACTAATAATTAAGAATGTTTATTTGTTCTTGGCTTCACCCAAACTATTTGCTACTCCTACCATTCATTTTTGGACTCATAACAGGCCAGTAGAGAGGGTTATATCATTGAAATATGAATGCTCGTGAAGCATGCACACGTGTACACACATGCCCACAAATATAGAGACACTCACATTGTTCATGTAGAATTAAGATTCTTCAAATGTGTGTTCTGTCTATACTGCTGCTGTAATGCAGTAAATTGCCAGCTAACATTTGCATTCATACCAAATTAATTTTCATCATCTTCCACATAAATGTCATAATAGCCTAACATAATCACAAACAACTTAACTTCACCACTATTTTATTTTGAATTTAGATAACTAGTTACAGTACACCAGTTCTCTACTCTAAGACTCAGATATGCCAGCCTCAGCTTGATATCTCATTCCCTGTAGGCAGACATTACTCATTTCAGTTCAGTCACTGAGACTTTGTGTGACAAGCTATAAAAATCTCTACAACATTATGTGTATGGATCTATTTGGTACTTGATAGAGGCAGATCTGATAGAGAATTGTGTATAATCTACTGTTCTCATTTCTCATCACTACCCACCTATCATAGGATGCTAGATAAACTGCTGGCATGTGAAAACAGGAGATATTTTATGAGGCTATGCAGTTGGGTGCCATTTGAGGATTACTGATAATTCTTATGACTGGATGTTTTATATGTTGGCATGCCAGGACAAGTAACTAAGAGCAAGATTTATTTTGAAGCTGTCGTCTGGAGAGCCATTCCACTGACCGTTTGCAAGAGGCTGGGTTTGGGTTCATAAGCATTGTTTGGTCTTGTTTGAGGTGGTGTGTAGTATACAAGACATCTGTGTGGGCTGGCAGATGTGATACAGGAGTCACAGAAGACCTATACTCCTTTGGACCATTAGCTGGGGACCTGGCAGGATAGCCTTTCTCAGACTGAACTAGGCAATTGCATTTAGGCAGCTCAGAACTGAGCCCTGGGTCTCCATAGACTCCGATGAGAACTTAGTTACTCATTACACATGTAAGCACTAACACATTGACACTGAAATTTAGGTGTTGTAATCTTGGGAGAAATGACATCCATAATATTTAAGCTGTGGCCTGTTGTCAGCTAGGCAGTGGAGATCAAGGGATTAATTTGGATGACTTCTCTAAAAATATTCTCACTCTGTATCACATTGCTGCAGTTTCTGTTGATGTTTCCCTCCCAACAGCCCCTTTTTTCTTGCTGAAGTCCTCAAGGCAGACTCAGGACGCCCAGGTCCCAATCTGACTTTGTATTTAAATCCAGTGTCAGAGTTGGCCAGCCTTTTTCCTTTGTGTAGCTTTCCTGTCACTGTCTCAGAGGAGACCCATTTGAGATCAGGAGGTCTGTTGGATTAGTGTGCTTGCTGGTGATAAGGAGCTGGGTTGTGTAATGGAAATTCATCTGGCTGAGCAATTAGAAAAAGTTGGGAAGAGAAGGGGGGGAACTGAGCCCCGAGTGAGGACTACATGCCTGATTTGTTTCCTGTTGCTCAGCCCCATTCCTTGACTCCTAGTGGACCTCCACAGCCATTCTACTCTCTGAATTTGTTCCGTCTTTGTTTTTCTTATAAAATTAACTTCAATTAAAGTTTAATTATATTTGTGGTTTTATAATTCAGAAAAAAATGTTAATATTTAACGCAGAAAATTGCAAGAATGGGGAAGAAGGACAGTGGTACTAGAGGACGACCAGTGTGCTTTTGGGTAACGTAGCAGAACTGAAGATGGAAATGTATTAGAGGCCAGGGAGCTATCAGGGAATGCTTTCTATCAGTGACAATATCTGCTGTCCCCTGGGCCATTGCCATGACTTTCACACCTTCTTGAGATATGTTTTATTTCTTCCTTGGCAGTCCATCCTTTTGAGAACGAATGAATGATTTTTGAACAGAGCTGCCTAATTGAAAGCCTTAAAATCCACCCTAAATGGGAAACTGAATTCTGCCATGGGCTGTGAGGGCACTTCAGTAACATGGACAGTATTTCTTCTGGGAGCTGCATACACATTATGCGAGGACAAACTGGGCCCCGTTGCCTGTTATTGAACTTTATATAAATTTGCTTTTTCTCCCTCCACTTCTGTGAACCATCTTTTATTTTCTTTGTTTTTCTTTTTTTTCTGTTTTCTTTTTTTGTTTGTGACTATAACAACTTGCTTCCTTCATTGTTTCTCTTTCAGTATCTTGCTCTTTTTCAAAGAATTGCACGGTTGCTTGAGCACTGAGGAACCAACATCTATAAATTTGTCTTTCTAACAAGCTACACAGAGCTGTTTGAAGAATTACAGAAAAAAAATCATTTGAGTTACAAATTTTTCACAATTAGGATGCTGAGCCAGTTCTACGTCTGTTAGATAATTTATGTACTGATTTGTCAATCAAAGCCAACAATTAAAGCTTCTCTAAATAAAGAATTCATGTTTTCCCCTCATGATGGTGTCACTAGCAAGGAGCATGGAACAATGAGAGTCAATCTGTAAAGCAAACCAGTTAGTCCTGAGGACTTGATGTCCACACTGAATAAATTTCGGGGGGGTTTATTTGGGATAGGTCTAGTCTGATCCAATTGTGGTTGGAGTGCATTAGTTTCACTCTTGGAGCACATCTTCTGGTTATTTTCCTATGAAAGCAAACAAGTTCACATGCTCTGAGATTACTCTGATAAAACTGTTTAACCAAAACATGGTAAGCAGGGATGACCAGGAAATCACTTCAAAAGTGCACTCTGGATCCAAACAAAAGTGGATGCATTCATGTTATATTAGCATTCTTTCTATTCCCTTTTAGTTTTTAAAAGTTGAAACCCAAGACACAAATAAATAAAGATAATAAAAAGCACAAATAGGAATTCTAAGTTTCCAAATGCTTAAAAGTTTTGTAAATGCCTTGGAATATCGGTATTCTTGGAAATATACCTGACAGCTGGCGAGATGCAATGGAGATTGTTCATGTGTCTATACTGCAGTCTCTGCAGTGACATACCTGAGCTGGCTATGTAGTCAGTGACACCTGCGCATAGCCCCTGTAATGGTCGGTGTTTGGTACGTGCTATTTACTCAGCTTCTTGGGCTTTGAAAGCCACACAGAGTTGTCTGCTGCTGTGGCATTACTGTCAGCATTACCCAGATTCAGTGTTGGCGTGACTGTATCTGTACAAGCAACAGCCATGTAAGGAATTGTGTGGAAACATGAACTATGTATACTTTCTTATAAGAAATAAAATATGCTTTAACATTCAGGTAAATAGTCACTTTGATGAACTCTGGTAGTTTATGAAAAGAATTTGATAAATTCAGGAAAGAAAATTTTGTCAGGAGATACTAAGCAAAGAGATGGAGATGGCTGATAGCTCACAATTGCTAGCGCCTGGTTGTTGGATGCAGGTCCCCTCTGCCTCGACCCTGCTCTTCCTTTCCTTTTGTAAGCATCTGGCATAGGTCATGGCCAGAAAAAAGCCAGTGGTCTAGGTGGACCTTTGATCTTCCTCATTTGCCTTGTCTTTATTGGATGATTCAGGTCATCCATTGTCCAAGACACCCATTACTTCCGTGGGTTTGGATCAAGCCCTCACGGCTGTGATTGCTCAGCTGAGTAATGCCACTAAATTTTCAGAAATTTGCGGAGAACTATGATTGCACACAGTTCCAGTGAACCTGGGCATTATATGTGTACAGAGCTGTTCTCTGAGGGGGTTTAAAGGGTTAAAGGTAACAGTAGTGTACACTGAAACAGCAAGTGTGATAATCTTAGCTAAAGAGCTTGATTAGGTGGCAGAAGCAGTGTGGAAGTTCACAGCGTTTTCAGTGAAAAAAATCTTTTCTATGGTTAGATGAATATCCTCTTGTCTTCTCTAACAAAAAGAAAGTTCTTTTAAGATTGCTCCATGCTGGCTCCATAAAGCTTCCTCAGGTATCTAGCGCCTTTGTTTTGCAGTAAAGTTTAATCACTTGCAGAAAATGCTTGTTGTATCATATACTCTTCAGCCATGCACATTATCCCTTAATTATATGCGACTAAGCCCCTCTTGACTGTAAGACATGTTGTTTGTTCAAATGCACTTACAAATCCATCTTCTTATCAGTTCTTTGCTGTACATTTACACAACGGGGTACTGTTTAAAAATGAAAATAAACCTTTTTAAAAAAAATTGTTTGACCCACCCACCTGGCCTCCATCTGTGATTGTTCTGTCTCTGCAATCTGCTGTCTGCTTTTCCTCAGCATGTTCTTTATCTTTTTGCATGGCTGCTATCTGTGAGCGGCTTTATTGCCCCTCCCTATTTTCTCTGTGCTTAGTAGAAAGTGACATTTCCAAATCATAAGGATCAGCCAGGCAGATTTGATACACTCTGCTATAAGACACGCTTCTGCTCAGAGCATGCAATTAGTAAAGACAACTTCATTTCACAGTATCACAACTCATGCCATACTATTTGGAATTAAAGCATTGTGTGAATCTGGGAAGTTTTCTCATAAAAACTTGTAGCAGATAGATAAACTGTCAGAGTTAGCAATGTTTTTTCTTACCACAGACTTACTGAAGCAAACCCAGAAAAAAATTCTTTATGTTTTATTCCAGTCAGTTTCATATCAGTGAATTACTATGGTAATGATTTTCCTTTATATTTTTATTTTTATTTTTTCATTAAAAGGGAGCTGTGTGTTTGTAATCTCTTAATAAACTGATACTCTAATCTTTAGATGAAGAGGTTAAATCCATTTTTATTTTGAAAGATTATAGTTGAATACTTACACAGGCAGTATAATTTTCCAGTCTATGCACTGATAAAAATGTTGTTGGCTTCAGTGAACCTGGAAGGGAATCCCTTCTTAAAGAAATTGGAGTGTATATTTTGTTTCCTTTCTAGAAGTATTTCTATTTCTTCCCATTCCAAGCCAAATGTAACTGTGGAGAACAGTTGCTTTTTTTCATTAAAGTTCCTCCAAAAGCACTGCAATGGATTGATAGGCATGAGCATATTTTTCTGAGTAAGCACGACAATCAACATTAAATGTAGGAATGTCTGAGACCAGGATATGCAACTAAAGTTATTTTTAGATTCTGTAGCACCATTGTGCAGGAGTGGAGTAATTTCTCTCTTGCGGGTTCTTAGAAGCTAGTCTTTTGTTTGGATGGATTTGCCTGTTGTATAATGATAGCCTTGAGGAATGTGGTACAGAAACCTGTGAAAAATTTCTTCTGGATTGAGGCCTGGAATGGTAATGGTAGGTCATTGTCCAAAGGACACAAAAATGTGTTATTAAGTTGTTATAATTTTATTTCAATTGGAAAGCTTTCTTGCCAGCCAATTATTAAGCACCATTACAGTTAAATTAAATTAAACATCCACATCAAGTTGATTGTCTCAAAGCTTCAGGAAGTCTACAGCAACAGATCTATTTGCACCACTTCCTTTACAGAGAACTTTATCCTTGAACCATATGATCTAAGACTCCCCCAAAACACCTCTGTTATTTCAGATGGGACAAAATGATTTCATGAAAGGATTTCAGATTATTTGAGGCCTTCATAGGAAACTCTTCCATTATATTTGTGTCTGGACACTTGTTGTAAGGCAGGATTTTGGGGCACCAGGAGGGAGTCATCTGTGTGAAGAAGGAATCTATGGCATAAAGATAGACAGAATGAGTAAACCTAGTACTGTTCTCTCCACAGAAGTACAAGAAGCTACTCAGGTTATATTTTCACTATCTTTACATTTTATTAATGCATCACTTAAGCATTAGAATCATAGAAACATTGTTAGAAAAGACCTCTAAGACCATCGAGTCCAACTGTCGACCCAACACCACCATGCCCACTAAACCATGTCCCTAAGCGCCTCATCTACCTGTCTTTTAAATACCTCCAGGGATGGTGACTCAACCACTTCCCCGGGCAGCCTGTTCCAATGTTTAACTACTCTTTCAGTAAAGAAATTTTTCCTT
>NW_008824373.1:1749701-1751523 GCF_000699105.1 Pygoscelis adeliae | reverse complement strand
CCCAACTTGGTGTCGTCTGCAAACTTACTGAGGGTGCACTCGATCCCCTCATCCAGATCATTGATAAAGTTATTGAACAAGACTGGCCCCAAAACTGAGCCCTGGGGGGGGACCACTTGTGACCGGCTGCCAACTAGATTTAACTCCATTCACCACAACTCTCTGGGCCCGGCCGTCCAGCCAGTTTTTGACCCAGCAAAGAGTACACCTGTCTAAGCTGTGAGCCGCCAGCTTCTCTAGGAGAATGCTGTGGGAGACAGTGTCAAAGGCCTTACTGAAGTCCAGGTAGACCACGTCCACAGCCTTTCCCTCGTCCACTAGGCGGGTCACCTGGTCATAGAAGGAGATCAGGTTGGTCAAGCAGGACCTGCCTCTCATGAACCCGTGCTGGCTGGGCCTGATGCCCTGGTTGTCCCGCTCATGCCTTGTGAGCACCCTCAAGATGAACTGCTCCATAATCTTCCCCGGCACCGAGGTCATTGCTGCTGAAAGAAGTGTTTCCACCATTTCCCAGCCCCCTGCTCCTGTACTGTGCCTTCACAGACATTTAGCAGCTGTAGAGTGAACTGGATTGAGGAACCAATAAAACTAACAGCACAAAGTTAGTTTTACAGTAGTACGTCAGGAGGTTTTGTAAATAAGGCTTTAGTAACGTGTATGATCGTGACTGTATAATAAAGTATTTTTATTGTCTTGCAGAAGTAGATTGCTGTTGGGGAACTCCTTTGTCAGCATAGGTGCATCTACATTGTATTTTGGACACCAGTGTTGAGCCTTTGAGCAAAACCAGACTGGCTGAGTGTCCAGGCTTTTAGAGACAAGTGTTAGGTGAACTTCATGGCAACTTGGGATGGAAAACTTGGCCTGGTATCCTCCAGCTGGCTTGAGCAAACACTGTCCCACCCATGCCTGCCCATGGTTGGGATCAGGTAGGCAGGTCAACGTACGGACTCTCCTGGAAAGTCTCAGAGGTGCAGATCCAGTCTGTAGGCAGCCTGAGAAGTGCCTAGCTGCAGGCATCTGCTCTTCCTGGGGCAGCGTAAGCCATCTGTCCCCCACGGCCATGGGACTTGTCCATTGAGGAACAGCTCTGAAGGATGAGAGGCAAGCTGGAAACTTCAATCTCTGCATACCTAGTTCTCTTTGGCTGGCAGATCTGGCTGACATGTCTATGATAGACCAAAACTTACCCCTATTTCCACTCTTCCTCTGATGATAATTTAGAAGGAGCTCCACCAGAAAAGCTATCACTAGTCTTCTCTTCATGAGTTCGTGTTTGTTCTCCCGAAAGTTTCTTGGTGTTACTCCCAGGAAGGGAGAAAAGGGGCAGCCAGGGAGTGAGAGGTTTTTTGCAGGTATTTGGAACTGCTTTTGTGGGGTTTGGTGAAAAACACAGTGATTTACTGACCAGAGGACTCGGACAGCCAGACTGGCAAGACTGTGACTGTTCATTTGGCAAGGGAGATGAGAGACTTTGGGGGGCTTAATAGGCATTAGAGATGCTCATGTCACGGGACACGTCCACTGCTCCGTATAAAAGGTCATTGTCCTGTAGTTGTGTTGCAGTTGTGCTGTGTAATGAGGTTGCTATTTAGAGTGAGATGGTCTTTTTTTGTTTGTTTGATTTGAGGTAATGAGGCTAAAAGATTCTAAAATAATGGAGTTGCTTAAAAAAATCAGTAGAAGAGGAAAAAATAACAGGTCCTACCTAGTAACCAGTACTTTCAGATTCCACTGTACATTTCTACCTTTAATACCATAGAATCATAGAATCATTTAGGTTGGAAAAGACCTTTAAGATCATCAAGTCCAACCATTAACC
>NW_008824373.1:1739726-1748472 GCF_000699105.1 Pygoscelis adeliae | reverse complement strand
CCCCCCCCCCCCTTCCAATTACATTATTTTCATTACTGCTTGGAGCTTTTTTGATGTATTTTGTTTTCTGTAGAAAACAACAGGAAACCTTCCCTAAGACATGTTTGCAATCACAAAGCCCGAACATGCATTAAACACCTCAAAGTGTTCATTTGTATATGGACAGACAAGGTATGCCTGTGCAGAACCTGTATGACATCAGAGGAGTTGAGTCATAGCATTGCCACTGTCAAAGTCCTTACTGAACTCAGTAAGCTCAGTTTATTATTTAAGTGGCAACACTGTATAAGGCAAGCTAGCTATGTTGTAGACTATAAGGAATTTTTTGGTGCTTCATTGTTTGAGCTACACCCCAAGAATAGGGAAGAAAAATGTTAAAGAAAAAGGTCATGAAAACGATCTACTGTATTAATTTCATCACCAGTATTTTTCTTTTATTTTCTTATGGCTGGTAGAGTTGAATTATCTGCTAGTTAAAAAAAAAAAAAAAACCAAAACCGAAAAAATACATTGATGCAGGCATGTGACTAATTTAGCATAAATTTTTCATACATCTGTTTAGAAAAAAAAGCACCACTTACACTGTAGTTTGCATAGCCAATTTCTTTTCATTGCAGCAATGTCTGTTTTCTGCTGATGCATCTAAGGAATGTGTTATTCCGCTCAGTTAGATAATCATACAGTTTTTATATTAGAACATCATAACTTCCATAACATAAGTTAGTTGGTGGTCTTAGATTTACTGAATTCTTAGTCACTGTAGTTTTAACAGATTTTTTAGTAAAAATTAAAAAAAAAGTTCATAATTAAATATTACCAAGTCAGTAAAAGAAGAAAAAACAAAAACAAAACCCACAGATGCAGAAGCTATGAGCAAATCAAGTGCATTTTGCCATTAATTCTCCAACTGGTTGAGAATCTTCTGAGGAAGACAGATAAAATTTCTACTGCTGACAAAACTTAAGGAATTGATTCATTGTTTTGTGATGAACCTACACCATGTCCTGCAAAGTGTAGAGCATTTGTTCCCAATCCAGGTAATCAGTCGAGCTGTCACTCAACTCCGTGCAGAAGCTACTCAAGCACCTTGCAAACCTAATCTTGAGGGAAGGGCACGGTGGAAGAAAAGGAAAAAAAAACCCTGAAAAGAATGAACAGGAAAGCCAGAATATCTTTTCTTTCATTTCTCTAACCCGCCTTTCACTTTTGAACTCTGTTCAGTAATAGAGTTGCATCTGTCTGCATTTGTGTGTCTTTGTATGTCTCACACATTAATTTCCCCCAAATTTTCATGGTGGCTTTATATTTGTAGTTCCCAAGAAAGTTAATGAGAGGCACATGCCCAAGTCCTTGCAAATTCTGCAAATGTAGAGAAACATTATGTCATAGTCTCAATGCACAACTTTTAACTTACTGAATTAATTAAATTTGCTCAGACTATGCTAGAGTTTCTTTAATTGCCATTTAAATGTAGTCTTTTATGTACTTATTCAGAATCATTAGATTCAAAGTAATTTTCCTGTTACAGTATAGTGACATTGGGTATTCTTTGATTTGTGGGGTATGTTCTTCAACCTGATTACCTTGTCCTTGTGTATAAATTAGCCAGGAAAACACCAGAGTATTTCTTTGTGCCTATGTTTCTTTGCAACTAGATAAGTTAAAAAGGCACACATGATGACATACTCAGGGTTTTTTTTTAAGTAGATTTGTAGAGACGTAAAGGTTTCACTTCATTCAGTGGAAAAATCAGAATAAGTTTTCTTATAATATATATTTTTCTTAATAATTTCTGGATCTCTGTGTGAACAGCAGTATGTGAACATCTCTCAAAAGACATTAGCAGGACTTTGGACAACAAGGGCATATTAGGCTTGGGAAATGAATACGAGGCCTGAGAGATTCCTGACAGGCAACAGCAGACATTCAGCAGATGATGGTATGCAGCCATGGGACAGCCCTATTTAGGTATGTCATTCACACTATAGCTGAGGCACCATTAAGAGTCTTGCGTTTACTCTGGCTAAACCATACAACAATAATTCCTTGGCTGAAACATGAATAATTTTTAGATGCTATTGCAGTTTAAAAATCAAACTAAAATAAACATCTTTTTCAGCTAGACATTTATCACTGCATAGTAGTTAGACAAATAAAATGCTACAGTCTAAGCTCCTTATAAAACAATATATATTAGGTGCCAGAGAAGGCATAACAGATGCCATCTCTCACTATAAAAGTAATTTACAATTTCAAACATAGTCATGACTTGAATGTACACAAATTATTGGAAAAGGGGATCAGAGGTTATAAAGTCTCCTTTTGTTACTGGATTTCTTATGTCTAATATTTCACATTGAAATCCACATTTGGGAATTATTTTATAATGGTCTACTTTCAGTTTATCTAAACCTTTCAGATATGTTGGCTAAAACGTGCCTGTGGCTGATGTTGTGATCTACCAGCCAAGTATCTCATAAGAGAACAACACCCGCCAAATTATTTTCAAAATTTTATTTTTGATACTGTGGAAGATTAAACATTTTATATTTCTGGTGTCTCCCATGCCAAATTGTCACATGTTTGTAGCAGGTTAATACAGAAGGGGGTTGACAAATCTTGCTATAATCACTGCCCCATGTTGTTTTCATCCTCCTTGTCTGCTGCTCATTTTCGTTGTGAAAAACCCTAATATATCAGTGACAGGAGGTCTGAATTTGTGGCTGACTGTTATAATTACTCCCACTGAGGCACTGTCAATAGGATTAAAATAAAGATTCTGGACCTGTCCATCGTAGATGAGGTCAGCAACACTAGCAGTGGGAGTACTGTTTCTGCAAGCTGTGCTTTCAGTCCAGAGTTATGGAACCATAGACATTAATATGAAGCAAATATTTGAAAGCTCCAGTGGAGAAAGACCAGCCTTTTTTCTGCATTAGCTAAAATATCCATCTGTAATAAATAATCTAACAGCATCCATCTATGTCCTGACCATACATATATGTATGTTAATTTTCAAATGTATTGGAGCCCCAGAGAGTTTCAATTACAGAACAATCCATTTTCCATTTTGCATTTTATAATTAATAAAGTCTTTGCAGCTGCATAACTTCATCCAGGAAACATCTGCACAAAGTCCTTGTGTATACATAATTTCTGTGAAAAGGGGGTTAGCTGAATTGTCTTTAATGTTCGCAGGCTTGGGGAGGGTAGAAAGGTAGGGAGTTGATTAAGATAATGCAAAGCAAATCGCAAGAATGGAGGCTTATTTACACACAGATATAAAACAAATTCTAACCACTGCCTGTAGGAAAAAATACAATGTATAGGATCACTTTAACATGTAGTCAACTTATTTTATTCAAGTTAAGAGGAGGGAGGAACCCAGAGGAAAACCTGAGCTCCCCCGAGGTGGGCAGTCATTTTGCCGTGATTCTCAGTGGGACCAGGCTGTTACCCCAAGTTTGTAAGTAATACGCTGTTGTTGAAACTCTGTGATTACTCCTTTGCCATCCTTTGATGCTGACTTTGAAAAAGTATCGGTTTTTAAATGTTAGTTTCATCTTCTTCAGTGTGCATGAACCTATGGCATGTATGCCACTAAAACTTACTCATGGCGGCAAACTCAGGGAACGGCGAGCAAACCCGAATAAACAGACAAGCTCTCTTGCTCTGCTAGCACAGTACATCATCTTTATTTTTCTCCCCTCACACCAGTCTACTTTTTATAATGGGATCAAATGGTAATTAGTGCAGTCACCTCCTTGCAACTCATTATGTTTCATTATTTTCACATAAACTCAAAAATTATTATCAAAAGCCATGTTCAATCAAGTGCCTAACATGCTGAAACAATTGTGTGCCCTTTCAGTTTTAAGCTGATATGCCACCTGGAAGCCTTGCACTTCTACAAATAGAGATTTCTTTTTTTAATTTGTTTGTATTATTGTAGTAGCAAATAATTTTCTCGATTAATATGTCACTGCCCTACAACTGTTTACTTTTTCTCCTTTAGTTATATGAACATTGGTTGTTACAAGTCACTCATAGCCCTTACCATATTGCTATAATCCCTCCCAGTTTAAGTTTCCTAGCTCTCCTAGAAGCAAAATGAATCTCTGTAGTGTTTAGAGTGAAAAGGTTACATAAAAACGAACAGTATTTAACACATCCCTTTCTTCCTTTTTCCTGTCCCACAAGTTGGACTCCAGACTGCTGTTTGCTGCTCTCTACATCTGCCTTTGTTCCCCCTTCCAGAGTTTCTTGGAATTTTTTTTTTTAATAATTATGAAAAGAAAAATATACATTATTTGATCTCTGCCAGGCCACTAAGGCTTGTGATGAGCTCACAGCACAGAAGCTGCTATTTTTCTACATACGCTGCAGTCAGCACCTCTAGTTACAACAGCTAATGCCTTGTTGTGCCACCGATGTGGCATCATAGTTCTTAATAGTGTGTGTTAATTCCTCAGAATTTGCTTATGGCTTTGCAATATTCCATTATTTACAGTATTTGCATAGGCCTTTAAACAATATCAAAGACATTGGCTCAAAATGTTTGCAATTGCACTGACTACAGTGGCATATGCTAAACGTGTATTCAAGCGAGTACCGCGCAGTGATGCTGCAACTTTGCCCAGCTGTGTACCAGACCCTAGCGTCGTGATATGTCCTTGTTACGGTTGAGCGCTACTGGATGTACAAAAAGAAAGCGGCTTAGTCCAAGCCAAGAAGGACTGCTAGTGTCATCTTCAGCGGGCTCTTTCATCATATACAGACAGAATAGTGTACCTCTTTATCTAGGGCTTCCAGGCAAGGAAGTTTAAATGTGAAACGACAATGCCCTGCTCAGTTTCAAACAGCAGCTCCACGGTGTAAGGAGGCTCTCCCATCCGAGGGCCGTTCACATCGTCTTTGTATTTCACGGTGGAACTCTGCCAGCTTCCCAACAAGAGAAACCTCTTTGCTTCACAGAGGAGGTGGGAAGATTTTCTCTGAGGAGCAGCCATGGCTGTTGAAGACAAGTAAACAAATCCAAGGTCCTGGGTAGCCCTGGGAGGGTCACTGGTGGTCAGTCCCTGACAGAGGCTAAGATACTAAGCAAAGGATTGTGCCTTGGCTGAAGCATAGCTTTCTTCTATATTTATTGTTGATTTTGTAATATGTGGGGAAAGAATTAATAACAAATTATTTGAAGACTTGTTTAGGTTAGGCTGGTAGATGTTATTCTGTGCCTGTGTGCTGTCAGTAAAGTTGACTGCTCTTGGTTTGAAACCTTTTTCTGGAACGTATAAGACTTTGGAGCAGCTGTTTGAACAAAATGGGAGCTTCATCTGGGAAGAGCTGTTCTATTAAATTAGCAGCTGTAAATGACACACCACAGTGAATAGAAGTAAATCTATTTTGTGCTGCCTTTCTTCCCTTTCCTCCCCACCCCCCATCTTCTCCAGTACCCCAGAAGCCCTTCAGTAGCAAAAGTACTGCTGGATCTTAACTTGCTTGAGGAAGGTCAAACGAGTTCACATTTTACTCGGATCAGCAATAATAATGTTACGGCTACAACATCAGAGTGCTGCCTCACCAGTTACACCCTCCTGCCTATCTCCCATTGCTTGAGTTTGGTACTTTGATTTACAATATAGGCTCCCTTTATAGGGAAGAAGTGCTGCTGATGAGTGCTTTCCTGCACTAATGAATTGAAATATTAAAATGGATGTGATCAAATGCAATTTGAGTTGCCTCAAGCTCTGCCATGAGATGCTTTTGTGGAACAGTACCTGTGTTTATCTCCTTTGGATTTGCATGTACAGAGCTCCAAGTAATGTTTGGCTAATGTGTTGTTTGGTTTTTTTTTTTTTACAATTAGCATTTTTTTAAGGTTGCTTATGGAGGCAGTGGCAGTGGGGATTTTATAGCTGTGATCTTAAAAATATTACATAAAGAACTAAACTGGATCAAAATAGGTGGATTTAAAATACCGTAGAACAAAATGATGTATTTAAATTACTTGTAATATAAAAAAATTCACCGTGGCAATTTGGCAAGATAGGACAAAAGGGGGGAAAAAAAGGAGTCCAAAAAGTATTTCTGAATGGTTCTTTCCCATCTGTGATCTGTAATAGCTCACTGCCAAGTTACCACACCTTCATAAGTGGTCCATGCAACACTCTGTCTTGGTAGAGTTTTCAGTTGTAAGTTTCTTGGCAAGGACAATGATGTATGTTAAAAACAGATAAAGATTCATAGCTCCCCAATTTTTGAGCAATAGAAGTATTCCACTGCTAGGCTGAAAAAACAAATTTTTGTGACAAATTTAAATTTATGAAGAAAAATGGGAAAATAATTTAGTTGTATTCTTCCAATGAGTACTTTTAATTATGATGTGTACCCCTGCGTACCCTCCTTTCTAAAGAACTATAAAGTTTTTAAAAATCCTTTTTAAAAGTGCTCTTTTCATACTGTTAAAAATGTCAATGCTGGAATATTCTGCGCCTTATGTTTATGGGGTGTACAAGTTGAAGGGATGGTTATTAAATGTTGTCACAAGCCTCTTACTGGAAAAAAAGCTAATCGAATTGTAACATGGTACAAGCGCCTGAACCTGCCGCCTGTGGTATGCTGTGCAGGAGAATAAATAGCTTTCAGTCATGTAAACTAGTCACAGACACTCAGATCCTTTGAACTCTAAGAAGAAATGCACACTTACTTTAAATAGTAAGTGACTAAGCATATAAATGTCTTGATCAAGTCATCAGAAAAAAAAATGAAAAGGGGTTTTCTGTTTACATTTTGTTATTTCTGTCTGAAATCTCTATTTTACCCTCTGCGTCTTTGCTTTGTAATGTTCCCTGCTGAGAAGGACAGACTGGAAACACAGTAGGGATCTTTGCCTTTTAAGTTGCTCTTTGCTTTGCAGAGGGCTGTGTGCTGGAAGACCCGGTGTATTTGTCCAGTGTTTTGCTCAGTATGAGAGGAACATGACTACTTAAGAAAGGCAGGAAACTGTTATTTGGTAATTTTAGCTACTTTTCAATTGCAAGTACTGAAAGAGCAGACAGAAGTTTAAATATATGTCTTAAGGTACACGCATACAAATCAATTCAGCTTTTGTGCTCTTTGTCTTTGGTCAGGAAATTCTGGAACAATTTTGAATGAAGGTGTAAAAGGATAATTCCGAGTTAAATTTGCCACAACTATGAATTCATGGGTCATGTTTGTGCAAAGTGTTTCTCCAAAATTCTTCCTGTCTTCTTTTCTAAATAGCATATATAACAGCTACTGTGGTAGAATCAAACTATGGCATGTTTTACAAGCAGGGCTAGATTTTCTTCTAATGCAAACTCGTGCCCCTTTGTCAAAGTCAAAGGATACATGCTTTGCATGCTAATTTTCTCTGCCAGGTAATTTAGCTTCCATCCACTGTTTTTTTCAGCATGACAAACTCTAAATGTTACGGCGATTTCTGTCCTTCAGGCATATTTTTCTTTAGAAAGTTAGTATATTGATAGAGAGCAACAGAGGGCCAGAATTTCCTGTCATTTTATACTGGTATGATCCACTGTTGATTTACCTAATTCATCAACTTTAATCTACTGTTACCTTAAGTATTACTACATTTTTTTTCTTTCAGATGCCTAAAATTCATCAGATTAATAAGAGTCATGTGGCTGTAGCTACACTGTGAGTCCAGTCCAAAGGCTATTAAAGTCAAAGACACTCCTCATTGACTTCAGTGAGATTTGGATAAAGCTAATTGTTTTCATGCTCTTTCCATCACTGCAGTACCAGACAACTGAAATAAATGTTCCAAATATCAGTGTCTTCGGACACTTTGCATTTCTGTTCTGAGAAAATATCCAAGCAAATATGAATATAACCAAAGTAAATTCTCTCTCTCGGAATTCAGAATGACTATTTAACTAGCTTTAATATTTTGATACCGAATACTAACTTTCAGGTGCTGTCCCTTTTCTTTGCATACAGGTGATGGCTTAAGAAGGTTAGACTGTCTGTTAGGGTTGGAAAAAAAAGAATAAAATAGTGTGGTTGAAAAGGCCTCTGCTTGACTAGAAAGTTCTGGAGGACTTTTGTGTTCTGTTTTTCATGTTGACAGTGTTTGTAAGTTTGCCCATAACCTCAGTGCTGAAATGGGGTCTTAATCTATTTCCAGTTTTAGCATTGTGTGATCCCCACTTCCTTCCTCCTCGTCCCCTACAGCTCTCATAGTTTATCCATTCTTAAGCTGGCTGCCTAGGTTGCAGTTCTCTGCTTGTAAGAATCATTATAGATGTGTTTTATGGGTGTTTCTGCTTTGGGAACTGTGGCAATAGCTGATAAAAGTATTTCTAAACACCAGTTTTGGAACACAGCACATTTTTTACTTCCATGGGTTCACAGCGGGCAAACCAAAGTATGAAATGATCTTATATGCATATTTCCAACTATCTACCTTTTAACTTTCCCTTGAAAGTTTTAGTAAATTCATTTCAGCCTAGTTGTCTCTCTCTGTGAAACCGGAAAAAACAATTGTGCAGCTTAGGCGCTCTGCCCTCCTCCTCTTTCTGCTTGTTCCTACCAGTGTCGTCTGTCCAACAAGTGTTCACGCCTCATTCTTTCCTCGGGATCAGGGTTCACCAGTGGGTTGCAGCTTCTTTGGGTTTCTCAGATCAGGGAAGAGTAGCCTTTGCTCCATTAATTCCAAATCAACTATTTCAGATACCAGAAACCCTTCAGCAGTCTTAAAGCA